>NC_134827.1:40900027-40960778 GCF_004210375.1 Tachypleus tridentatus | reverse complement strand
GTATCCATTATTCTCAATCCATTGTTGCAAAACATCTCACTGTCTGCAGTTTCGTGTCCCAGTGGGTTATCAAACCAGATTGAGGGATCCCAGTATCCGTTATTCTCCAACCCATTATTGCAAAACATCTCACTGTCTGCAGTTTCGTGTCCCAGTGGGTTATCAAACCAAACTGAGGATCCCAGTATCCGTTACTCTCATCCCATTGTTGCAAGACATCTCACTGTCTGCAGTTTCGTGTCCCAGTGGGTTATCAACACTAGACTGAGGATCCCAGTATCCGTTATTCTCAACCCATTATTTGCAAAACATCTCACTGTCTGCAGTTTCGTGTCCCAGTGGGTTTATCAAACCAGATTGGGGATCGGTATCCGTTACTCTCATCCCATTGTTGCAAGACATCTCACTGTCTGCAGTTTCGTGTCCCAGTGGGTTATCAAACCAGACTGAGGATCCCAGTATCGTTATTCTCATCCCATTGTTGCAAGACATCTCACTGGCTGCAGTTTCGTGTCCCAGTGGTTATCAAACCAGACTGAGGGATCCCAGTATCCGTTATTCTCAACCCATTATTGCAAAACATCTCACTTTCTGCAGTTTCATGTCCCAGTGGGTTATCAAACCAGACTGAGTATCCCAGTGTCCATTATTCTCATCCCATTGTTGCAAGACATCCCACTGTCTGCAGTTTCGTGTCCCAGTGGGTTATCAAACCAGACTGAGGATCCCAGTGTCCATTATTCTCATCCCATTGTTGCAAAACATCTCACTTTCTGCAGTTTCGTGTCCCAGTGGGTTATCAAACCAGACTGAGGATCCCACTGTCCATTACTCTCATCCCATTGTTGCAAAACATCTCACTTTCTGCAGTTTTGTGTCCAGTGGGTTATCAAACCAGACTGAGGATCCCAGTGTCCATTACTCTCATCCCATTGTTGCAAGACATCTCACTGGCTGCAGTTTCGTGTCCCAGTGGGTTATCAAACCAGACTGAGGATCTCAGTGTCCATTATTCTCATCCCATTGTTGCAAAACATCTCACTGTCTGCAGTTTCGTGTCCCAGTGGGTTATCAAACCAGACTGAGTATCCCAGTGTCCATTATTCTCATCCCATTGTTGCAAAACATCTCACTGTCTGCAGTTTCGTGTCCCAGTGGGTTATCAAACCAGACTGAGGATCCCAGTATCCGTTATTCTCAACCCATTATTGCAAAACATCTCACTTTCTGCAGTTTCGTGTCCCAGTGGGTTATCAAACCAGACTGAGGATCTCAGTGTCCATTATTCTCATCCCATTGTTGCAAAACATCTCACTGTCTGCAGTTTCTGTGTCCCAGTGGGTTATCAAACCAGACTGAGGATCCCAGTGTCCATTATTCTCATCCCATTGTTGCAAGACATCTCACTTTCTTCAGTTTCATGTCCCAGTGGGTTATCAAACCAGACTGAGGATCCCAGTATCCATTACTCTCATCCCATTGTTGCAAGACATCTCACTGTCTGCAGTTTCGTGTCCCAGTGGGTTATCAAACCAGACTGAGGATCTCAGTGTCCATTATTCTCATCCCATTGTTGCAAGACATCTCACTGTCTGCAGTTTCGTGTTCCAGTGGGTTATCAAACCAGACTGAGGATCCCAGTATCCGTTATTCTCAACCCATTATTGCAAAACATCTCACTGTCTGCAGTTTCGTGTCCCAGTGGGTTATCAAACCAGACTGAGGATCCCAGTGTCCATTATTCTCATCCCATTGTTGCAAGACATCTCACTGTCTGCAGTTTCGTATCCCAGTGGGTTATCAAACCAGACTGAGCATCCCAGTGTCCATTATTCTCATCCCATTGTTGCAAGACATCTCACTGTCTGCAGTTTCGTGTCCCAGTGGGTTATCAAACCAGACTGAGGATCCCAGTGTCCATTATTCTCATCCCATTGTTGCAAAACATCTCACTTTCTGCAGTTTCGTGTCCCAGTGGGTTATCAAACCAGACTGAGCATCCCAGTGTCCATTATTCTCATCCCATTGTTGCAAGACATCTCACTGTCTGCAGTTTCGTGTCCCAGTGGGTTATCAAACCAGACTGAGGATCCCAGTGTCCATTATTCTCATCCCATTGTTGCAAAACATCTCACTTTCTGCAGTTTCGTGTCCCAGTGGGTTATCAAACCAGACTGAGGATCCCAGTATCCGTTACTCTCATCCCATTATTGCAAAACATCTCACTTTCTGCAGTTTCGTGTCCCAGTGGGTTATAAACCAGACTGAGGATCTCAGTGTCCATTATTCTCATCCCATTGTTGCAAAACATCTCACTGTCTGCAGTTTCGTGTCCCAGTGGGTTATCAAACCAGACTGAGTATCCCAGTGTCCATTATTCTCATCCCATTGTTGCAAAACATCTCACTGTCTGCAGTTTCGTGTCCCAGTGGGTTATCAAACCAGACTGAGGATCCCAGTATCCGTTACTCTCAACCCATTATTGCAAAACATCTCACTTTCTGCACTTTCGTGTCCCAGTGGGTTATCAAATCAGACTGAGGATCCCAGTGTCCATTATTCTCATCCCATTGTTGCAAAACATCTCACTGTCTGCAGTTTCGTGTCCCAGTGGGTTATCAAACCAAACTGAGGATCCCAGTATCCGTTACTCTCATCCCATTGTTGCAAGACATCTCACTGTCTGCAGTTTCGTGTCCCAGTGGGTTATCAAACCAGACTGAGGATCCCAGTATCCGTTATTCTCAACCCATTATTGCAAAACATCTCACTGTCTGCAGTTTCGTGTCCCAGTGGGTTATCAAACTAGATTCAGGATCCCAGTATCCGTTACTCTCATCTCATTGTTGCAAGACATCTCACTGTCTGCAGTTTCGTGTCCCAGTGGGTTATCAAACCAGACTGAGGATCTCAGTGTCCATTATTCTCATCCCATTGTTGCAAGACATCTCACTGTCTGCAGTTTCGTGTCCCAGTGGGTTATCAAACCAGACTGAGGATCCCAGTATCCGTTATTCTCAACCCATTATTGCAAAACATCTCACTTTCTGCAGTTTCGTGTCCCAGTGGGTTATCAAACCAGACTGAGTATCCCAGTGTCCATTATTCTCATCCCATTGTTGCAAGACATCTCACTGTCTGCAGTTTCGTGTCCCAGTGGGTTATCAAACCAGACTGAGGATCCCAGTGTCCATTATTCTCATCCCATTGTTGCAAAACATCTCACTTTCTGCAGTTTCGTGTCCCAGTGGGTTATCAAACCAGACTGAGGATCCCAGTGTCCATTACTCTCATCCCATTGTTGCAAAACATCTCACTTTCTGCAGTTTCATGTCCCAGTGGGTTATCAAACCAGACTGAGGATCCCAGTGTCCATTACTCTCATCCCATTGTTGCAAGACATCTCACTGGCTGCAGTTTCGTGTCCCAGTGGGTTATCAAACCAGACTGAGGATCTCAGTGTCCATTATTCTCATCCCATTGTTGCAAAACATCTCACTGTCTGCAGTTTCGTGTCCCAGTGGGTTATCAAACCAGACTGAGGATCCCAGTGTCCATTATTCTCATCCCATTGTTGCAAAACATCTCACTGTCTGCAGTTTCGTGTCCCAGTGGGTTATCAAACCAGACTGAGGATCCCAGTGTCCATTATTCTCATCCCATTGTTGCAAAACATCTCACTGTCTGCAGTTTCGTGTCCCAGTGGGTTATCAAACCAGACTGAGGGATCCCAGTGTCCATTATTCTCATCCCATTGTTGCAAGACATCTCACTTTCTTCAGTTTCGTGTCCCAGTGGGTTATCAAAACAGATTGAGGATCCCAGTATCCATTACTCTCATCCCATTGTTGCAAGACATCTCACTGTCTGCAGTTTCGTGTCCCAGTGGGTTATCAAACCAGACTGAGGATCCCAGTGTCCATTATTCTCATCCCATTGTTGCAAAACATCTCACTGTCTGCAGTTTCGTGTCCCAGTGGGTTATCAAACCAGACTGAGGATCCCAGTATCCGTTATTCTCATCCCATTGTTGCAAAACATCTCACTGTCTGCAGTTTCGTGTCCCAGTGGGTTATCAAACCAGACTGAGGATCCCAGTGTCCATTATTCTCATCCCATTGTTGCAAGACATCTCACTGTCTGCAGTTTCGTGTCCCAGTGGGTTATCAAACCAGACTGAGGATCCCAGTATCCATTATTCTCATCCCATTGTTGCAAGACATCTCACTGTCTGCAGTTTCGTGTCCCAGTGGGTTATCAAACCAGACTGAGGATCCCAGTGTCCATTATTCTCATCCCATTGTTGCAAAGACATCTCACTGTCTGCAGTTTCGTGTCCCAGTGGGTTATCAAACCAGACTGAGGATCCCAGTATCCGTTATTCTCATCCCATTGTTGCAAAACATCTCACTTTCTGCAGTTTCGTGTCCCAGTGGGTTATCAAACCAGACTGAGGATCCCAGTGTCCATTATTCTCATCCCATTGTTGCAAGACATCTCACTGTCTGCAGTTTCGTGTCCCAGTGGGTTATCAAACCAGACTGAGGATCCCAGTGTCCATTATTCTCATCCCATTGTTGCAAAACATCTCACTTTCTGCAGTTTTGTGTCCCAGTGGGTTATCAGACCAGACTGAGGATCCCAGTATCCATTATTCTCATCCCATTGTTGCAAAACATCTCACTTTCTGCAGTTTCGTGTCCCAGTGGGTTATCAAACCAGACTGAGGATCCCAGTGTCCATTATTCTCATCCCATTGTTGCAAAACATCTCACTGTCTGCAGTTTCGTGTCCCAGTGGGTTATCAAACCAGACTGAGGATCCCAGTATCCGTTATTCTCATCCCATTGTTGCAAAACATCTCACTGTCTGCAGTTTCGTGTCCCAGTGGGTTATCAAACCAGACTGAGGATCCCAGTGTCCATTATTCTCATCCCATTGTTGCAAAACATCTCACTTTCTGCAGTTTCGTGTCCCAGTGGGTTATCAAACCAGACTGAGGATCCCAGTGTCCATTATTCTCATCCCATTGTTGCAAAACATCTCACTGTCTGCAGTTTCTGTGTCCCAGTGGGTTATCAAACCAGACTGAGGATCCCAGTGTCCATTATTCTCATCCCATTGTTGCAAAACATCTCACTGTCTGCAGTTTCGTGTCCCAGTGGGTTATCAAACCAGACTGAGGATCCCAGTGTCCATTATTCTCATCCCATTGTTGCAAGACATCTCACTTTCTGCAGTTTCGTGTCCCAGTGGGTTATCAAACCAGACTGAGGATCCCAGTATCCATTATTCTCATCCCATTGTTGCAAAACATCTCACTGTCTGCAGTTTCGTGTCCCAGTGGGTTATCAAACCAGACTGAGGATCCCAGTATCCGTTATTCTCATCCCATTATTGCAAAACATCTCACTGTCTGCAGTTTCGTGTCCCAGTGGGTTATCAAACCAGACTGAGGATCCCAGTATCCGTTATTCTCATCCCATTGTTGCAAAACATCTCACTGTCTGCAGTTTCGTGTCCCAGTGGGTTATCAAACCAGACTGAGGATCCCAGTATCCGTTACTCTCATCCCATTGTTGCAAGACATCTCACTGTCTGCAGTTTCGTGTCCCAGTGGGTTATCAAACCAGACTGAGGATCCCAGTATCCGTTATTCTCAACCCATTATTGCAAAACATCTCACTGTCTGCAGTTTCGTGTCCCAGTGGGTTATCAAACCAGACTGAGGATCCCAGTATCCGTTATTCTCATCCCATTGTTGCAAAACATCTCACTGTCTGCAGTTTCGTGTCCCAGTGGGTTATCAAACCAGACTGAGGATCCCAGTGTCCATTATTCTCATCCCATTGTTGCAAGACATCTCACTGTCTGCAGTTTCGTGTCCCAGTGGGTTATCAAACCAGACTGAGGATCCCAGTATCCATTATTCTCATCCCATTGTTGCAAAACATCTCACTTTCTGCAGTTTCGTGTCCCAGTGGGTTATCAAACCAGACTGAGGATCCCAGTGTCCATTATTCTCATCCCATTGTTGCAAAACATCTCACTGTCTGCAGTTTCGTGTCCCAGTGGGTTATCAAACCAGACTGAGGATCCCAGTGTCCATTATTCTCATCCCATTGTTGCAAAACATCTCACTGTCTGCAGTTTCGTGTCCCAGTGGGTTATCAAACCAGACTGAGGATCCCAGTGTCCATTATTCTCATCCCATTGTTGCAAAACATCTCACTTTCTGCAGTTTCGTGTCCCAGTGGGTTATCAAACCAGACTGAGTATCCCAGTGTCCATTATTCTCATCCCATTGTTGCAAAACATCTCACTGTCTGCAGTTTCGTGTCCCAGTGGGTTATCAAACCAGACTGAGGATCCCAGTGTCCATTATTCTCATCCCATTGTTGCAAAACATCTCACTGTCTGCAGTTTCGTGTCCCAGTGGGTTATCAAACCAGACTGAGGATCCCAGTGTCCATTATTCTCATCCCATTGTTGCAAAACATCTCACTGTCTGCAGTTTCGTGTCCCAGTGGGTTATCAGACCAGACTGAGGATCCCAGTGTCCATTATTCTCATCCCATTGTTGCAAAACATCTCACTTTCTGCAGTTTCGTGTCCCAGTGGGTTATCAAACCAGACTGAGGATCCCAGTGTCCATTATTCTCATCCCATTGTTGCAAAACATCTCACTGTCTGCAGTTTCGTGTCCCAGTGGGTTATCAAACCAGACTGAGGATCCCAGTGTCCATTATTCTCATCCCATTGTTGCAAGACATCTCACTGTCTGCAGTTTCGTGTCCCAGTGGGTTATCAAACCAGACTGAGGATCCCAGTATCCATTATTCTCATCCCATTGTTGCAAAACATCTCACTGTCTGCAGTTTCGTGTCCCAGTGGGTTATCAAACCAGACTGAGGATCCCAGTGTCCATTATTCTCATCCCATTGTTGCAAGACATCTCACTGTCTGCAGTTTCGTGTCCCAGTGGGTTATCAAACCAGACTGAGGATCCCAGTATCCATTATTCTCATCCCATTGTTGCAAAACATCTCACTGTCTGCAGTTTCGTGTCCCAGTGGGTTATCAAACCAGACTGAGGATCCCAGTGTCCATTATTCTCATCCCATTGTTGCAAGACATCTCACTGTCTGCAGTTTCGTGTCCCAGTGGGTTATCAAACCAGACTGAGGATCCCAGTATCCGTTATTCTCATCCCATTGTTGCAAAACATCTCACTGTCTGCAGTTTCGTGTCCCAGTGGGTTATCAAACCAGACTGAGGATCCCAGTATCCATTATTCTCATCCCATTGTTGCAAAACATCTCACTGTCTGCAGTTTCGTGTCCCAGTGGGTTATCAAACCAGACTGAGGATCCCCGTATCCGTTATTCTCATCCCATTGTTGCAAGACATCTCACTGTCTGCAGTTTCGTGTCCCAGTGGGTTATCAAACCAGACTGAGGATCCCAGTATCCGTTATTCTCATCCCATTGTTGCAAAACATCTCACTTTCTGCAGTTTCGTGTCCCAGTGGGTTATCAAACCAGACTGAGGATCCCAGTGTCCATTATTCTCATCCCATTGTTGCAAAGACATCTCACTGTCTGCAGTTTCGTGTCCCAGTGGGTTATCAAACCAGACTGAGGATCCCAGTGTCCATTATTCTCATCCCATTGTTGCAAAACATCTCACTGTCTGCAGTTTCGTGTCCCAGTGGGTTATCAAACCAGAATGAGGATCCCAGTGTCCATTATTCTCATCCCATTGTTGCAAAACATCTCACTTTCTGCAGTTTCGTGTCCCAGTGGGTTATCAAACCAGACTGAGGATCCCAGTGTCCATTATTCTCATCCCATTGTTGCAAAACATCTCACTGTCTGCAGTTTCGTGTCCCAGTGGGTTATCAAACCAGACTGAGGATCCCAGTATCCATTATTCTCATCCCATTGTTGCAAAACATCTCACTGTCTGCAGTTTCGTGTCCCAGTGGGTTATCAAACCAGACTGAGGATCCCAGTGTCCATTATTCTCATCCCATTGTTGCAAAACATCTCACTGTCTGCAGTTTCGTGTCCCAGTGGGTTATCAAACCAGACTGAGGATCCCAGTGTCCATTATTCTCATCCCATTGTTGCAAAACATCTCACTTTCTGCAGTTTCGTGTCCCAGTGGGTTATCAAACCAGACTGAGGATCCCAGTGTCCATTATTCTCATCCCATTGTTGCAAAACATCTCACTGTCTGCAGTTTCGTGTCCCAGTGGGTTATCAAACCAGACTGAGGATCCCAGTGTCCATTATTCTCATCCCATTGTTGCAAGACATCTCACTGTCTGCAGTTTCGTGTCCCAGTGGGTTATCAAACCAGACTGAGGATCCCAGTATCCGTTATTCTCATCCCATTGTTGCAAAACATCTCACTGTCTGCAGTTTCGTGTCCCAGTGGGTTATCAAACCAGACTGAGGATCCCAGTGTCCATTATTCTCATCCCATTGTTGCAAGACATCTCACTGTCTGCAGTTTCGTGTCCCAGTGGGTTATCAAACCAGACTGAGGATCCCAGTGTCCATTATTCTCATCCCATTGTTGCAAAACATCTCACTGTCTGCAGTTTCGTGTCCCAGTGGGTTATCAAACCAGACTGAGGATCCCAGTGTCCATTATTCTCATCCCATTGTTGCAAAACATCTCACTGTCTGCAGTTTCGTGTCCCAGTGGGTTATCAAACCAGACTGAGGATCCCAGTGTCCATTATTCTCATCCCATTGTTGCAAGACATCTCACTGTCTGCAGTTTCGTGTCCCAGTGGGTTATCAAACCAGACTGAGGATCCCAGTGTCCATTATTCTCATCCCATTGTTGCAAAACATCTCACTTTCTGCAGTTTCGTGTCCCAGTGGGTTATCAAACCAGACTGAGGATCCCAGTGTCCATTATTCTCATCCCATTGTTGCAAAACATCTCACTGTCTGCAGTTTCGTGTCCCAGTGGGTTATCAAACCAGACTGAGGATCCCAGTGTCCATTATTCTCATCCCATTGTTGCAAAACATCTCACTGTCTGCAGTTTCGTGTCCCAGTGGGTTATCAAACCAGACTGAGGATCCCAGTGTCCATTATTCTCATCCCATTGTTGCAAAACATCTCACTGTCTGCAGTTTCGTGTCCCAGTGGGTTATCAAACCAGACTGAGGATCCCAGTGTCCATTATTCTCATCCCATTGTTGCAAAACATCTCACTGTCTGCAGTTTCGTGTCCCAGTGGGTTATCAAACCAGACTGAGGATCCCAGTGTCCATTATTCTCATCCCATTGTTGCAAAACATCTCACTGTCTGCAGTTTCGTGTCCCAGTGGGTTATCAAACCAGACTGAGGATCCCAGTGTCCATTATTCTCATCCCATTGTTGCAAAACATCTCACTGTCTGCAGTTTCGTGTCCCAGTGGGTTATCAAACCAGACTGAGGATCCCAGTATCCATTATTCTCATCCCATTGTTGCAAAACATCTCACTGTCTGCAGTTTCGTGTCCCAGTGGGTTATCAAACCAGACTGAGGATCCCAGTGTCCATTATTCTCATCCCATTGTTGCAAAACATCTCACTGTCTGCAGTTTCGTGTCCCAGTGGGTTATCAAACCAGACTGAGGATCCCAGTGTCCATTATTCTCATCCCATTGTTGCAAAACATCTCACTGTCTGCAGTTTCGTGTCCCAGTGGGTTATCAAACCAGACTGAGGATCCCAGTGTCCATTATTCTCATCCCATTGTTGCAAAACATCTCACTGTCTGCAGTTTCGTGTCCCAGTGGGTTATCAAACCAGACTGAGGATCCCAGTGTCCATTATTCTCATCCCATTGTTGCAAAACATCTCACTGTCTGCAGTTTCGTGTCCCAGTGGGTTATCAAACCAGACTGAGGATCCCAGTATCCATTATTCTCATCCCATTGTTGCAAAACATCTCACTGTCTGCAGTTTCGTGTCCCAGTGGGTTATCAAACCAGACTGAGGATCCCAGTATCCGTTATTCTCATCCCATTGTTGCAAAACATCTCACTGTCTGCAGTTTCGTGTCCCAGTGGGTTATCAAACCAGACTGAGGATCCCAGTATCCGTTATTCTCATCCCATTGTTGCAAAACATCTCACTGTCTGCAGTTTCGTGTCCCAGTGGGTTATCAAACCAGACTGAGGATCCCAGTATCCATTATTCTCATCCCATTGTTGCAAGACATCTCACTGTCTGCAGTTTCGTGTCCCAGTGGGTTATCAAACCAGACTGAGGATCCCAGTATCCGTTATTCTCATCCCATTGTTGCAAAACATCTCACTGTCTGCAGTTTCGTGTCCCAGTGGGTTATCAAACCAGACTGAGGATCCCAGTGTCCATTATTCTCATCCCATTGTTGCAAGACATCTCACTGTCTGCAGTTTCGTGTCCCAGTGGGTTATCAAACCAGACTGAGGATCCCAGTGATCCAGTTATTCTCATCCCATTGTTGCAAAACATCTCACTTTCTGCAGTTTCGTGTCCCAGTGGGTTATCAAACCAGACTGAGGATCCCAGTGTCCATTATTCTCATCCCATTGTTGCAAAACATCTCACTTTCTGCAGTTTCGTGTCCCAGTGGGTTATCAAACCAGACTGAGGATCCCAGTGTCCATTATTCTCATCCCATTGTTGCAAAACATCTCACTGTCTGCAGTTTCGTGTCCCAGTGGGTTATCAAACCAGACTGAGGATCCCAGTGTCCATTATTCTCATCCCATTGTTGCAAAACATCTCACTGTCTGCAGTTTCGTGTCCCAGTGGGTTATCAAACCAGACTGAGGATCCCAGTGTCCATTATTCTCATCCCATTGTTGCAAAACATCTCACTGTCTGCAGTTTCGTGTCCCAGTGGGTTATCAAACCAGACTGAGGATCCCAGTGTCCATTATTCTCATCCCATTGTTGCAAAACATCTCACTGTCTGCAGTTTCGTGTCCCAGTGGGTTATCAAACCAGACTGAGGATCCCAGTGTCCATTATTCTCATCCCATTGTTGCAAAACATCTCACTGTCTGCAGTTTCGTGTCCCAGTGGGTTATCAAACCAGACTGAGGATCCCAGTGTCCATTATTCTCATCCCATTGTTGCAAAACATCTCACTTTCTGCAGTTTCGTGTCCCAGTGGGTTATCAAACCAGACTGAGGATCCCAGTGTCCATTATTCTCATCCCATTGTTGCAAAACATCTCACTGTCTGCAGTTTCGTGTCCCAGTGGGTTATCAAACCAGACTGAGGATCCCAGTGTCCATTATTCTCATCCCATTGTTGCAAAACATCTCACTGTCTGCAGTTTCGTGTCCCAGTGGGTTATCAAACCAGACTGAGGATCCCAGTATCCGTTATTCTCATCCCATTGTTGCAAAACATCTCACTGTCTGCAGTTTCGTGTCCCAGTGGGTTATCAAACCAGACTGAGGATCCCAGTGTCCATTATTCTCATCCCATTGTTGCAAGACATCTCACTGTCTGCAGTTTCGTGTCCCAGTGGGTTATCAAACCAGACTGAGGATCCCAGTATCCATTATTCTCATCCCATTGTTGCAAAACATCTCACTGTCTGCAGTTTCGTGTCCCAGTGGGTTATCAAACCAGACTGAGGATCCCAGTGTCCATTATTCTCATCCCATTGTTGCAAGACATCTCACTGTCTGCAGTTTCGTGTCCCAGTGGGTTATCAAACCAGACTGAGGATCCCAGTATCCATTATTCTCATCCCATTGTTGCAAAACATCTCACTGTCTGCAGTTTCGTGTCCCAGTGGGTTATCAAACCAGACTGAGGATCCCAGTGTCCATTATTCTCATCCCATTGTTGCAAGACATCTCACTGTCTGCAGTTTCGTGTCCCAGTGGGTTATCAAACCAGACTGAGGATCCCAGTGTCCATTATTCTCATCCCATTGTTGCAAAACATCTCACTGTCTGCAGTTTCGTGTCCCAGTGGGTTATCAAACCAGACTGAGGATCCCAGTATCCGTTATTCTCATCCCATTGTTGCAAAACATCTCACTGTCTGCAGTTTCGTGTCCCAGTGGGTTATCAAACCAGACTGAGGATCCCAGTGTCCATTATTCTCATCCCATTGTTGCAAAACATCTCACTGTCTGCAGTTTCGTGTCCCAGTGGGTTATCAAACCAGACTGAGGATCCCAGTGTCCATTATTCTCATCCCATTGTTGCAAAACATCTCACTGTCTGCAGTTTCGTGTCCCAGTGGGTTATCAAACCAGACTGAGGATCCCAGTGTCCATTATTCTCATCCCATTGTTGCAAAACATCTCACTTTCTGCAGTTTCGTGTCCCAGTGGGTTATCAAACCAGACTGAGGATCCCAGTGTCCATTATTCTCATCCCATTGTTGCAAAACATCTCACTGTCTGCAGTTTCGTGTCCCAGTGGGTTATCAAACCAGACTGAGGATCCCAGTGTCCATTATTCTCATCCCATTGTTGCAAAACATCTCACTGTCTGCAGTTTCGTGTCCCAGTGGGTTATCAAACCAGACTGAGGATCCCAGTGTCCATTATTCTCATCCCATTGTTGCAAAACATCTCACTTTCTGCAGTTTCGTGTCCCAGTGGGTTATCAAACCAGACTGAGGATCCCAGTGTCCATTATTCTCATCCCATTGTTGCAAAACATCTCACTGTCTGCAGTTTCGTGTCCCAGTGGGTTATCAAACCAGACTGAGGATCCCAGTATCCATTATTCTCATCCCATTGTTGCAAAACATCTCACTGTCTGCAGTTTCGTGTCCCAGTGGGTTATCAAACCAGACTGAGGATCCCAGTATCCGTTATTCTCATCCCATTGTTGCAAAACATCTCACTGTCTGCAGTTTCGTGTCCCAGTGGGTTATCAAACCAGACTGAGGATCCCAGTATCCGTTATTCTCATCCCATTGTTGCAAAACATCTCACTGTCTGCAGTTTCGTGTCCCAGTGGGTTATCAAACCAGACTGAGGATCCCAGTATCCGTTATTCTCATCCCATTGTTGCAAAACATCTCACTGTCTGCAGTTTCGTGTCCCAGTGGGTTATCAAACCAGACTGAGGATCCCAGTATCCGTTATTCTCATCCCATTGTTGCAAAACATCTCACTGTCTGCAGTTTCGTGTCCCAGTGGGTTATCAAACCAGACTGAGGATCCCAGTATCCGTTACTCTCATCCCATTGTTGCAAGACATCTCACTGTCTGCAGTTTCGTGTCCCAGTGGGTTATCAAACCAGACTGAGGATCCCAGTATCCATTATTCTCATCCCATTGTTGCAAGACATCTCACTGTCTGCAGTTTCGTGTCCCAGTGGGTTATCAAACCAGACTGAGGATCCCAGTATCCGTTATTCTCATCCCATTGTTGCAAAACATATCACTTTCTGCAGTTTCGTGTCCCAGTGGGTTATCAAACCAGACTGAGGATCCCAGTGTCCATTATTCTCATCCCATTGTTGCAAGACATCTCACTGTCTGCAGTTTCGTGTCCCAGCTCGTTATCTAACTCGTCTGAGGATCCCAGTGTCCATTATTCTCATCCCATTGTTGCAAAACATCTCACTTTCTGCAGTTTCGTGTCCCAGTGGGTTATCAAACCAGACTGAGGATCCCAGTGTCCATTATTCTCATCCCATTGTTGCAAAACATCTCACTGTCTGCAGTTTCGTGTCCCAGTGGGTTATCAAACCAGACTGAGGATCCCAGTGTCCATTATTCTCATCCCATTGTTGCAAGACATCTCACTGTCTGCAGTTTCGTGTCCCAGTGGGTTATCAAACCAGACTGAGGATCCCAGTGTCCATTATTCTCATCCCATTGTTGCAAAACATCTCACTGTCTGCAGTTTCGTGTCCCAGTGGGTTATCAAACCAGACTGAGGATCCCAGTGTCCATTATTCTCATCCCATTGTTGCAAAACATCTCACTGTCTGCAGTTTCGTGTCCCAGTGGGTTATCAGACCAGACTGAGGATCCCAGTATCCATTATTCTCATCCCATTGTTGCAAAACATCTCACTTTCTGCAGTTTCGTGTCCCAGTGGGTTATCAAACCAGACTGAGGATCCCAGTGTCCATTATTCTCATCCCATTGTTGCAAAACATCTCACTGTCTGCAGTTTCGTGTCCCAGTGGGTTATCAGACCAGACTGAGGATCCCAGTGTCCATTATTCTCATCCCATTGTTGCAAAACATCTCACTTTCTGCAGTTTCGTGTCCCAGTGGGTTATCAAACCAGACTGAGGATCCCAGTGTCCATTATTCTCATCCCATTGTTGCAAAACATCTCACTGTCTGCAGTTTCGTGTCCCAGTGGGTTATCAAACCAGACTGAGGATCCCAGTGTCCATTATTCTCATCCCATTGTTGCAAGACATCTCACTGTCTGCAGTTTCGTGTCCCAGTGGGTTATCAAACCAGACTGAGGATCCCAGTATCCGTTATTCTCATCCCATTGTTGCAAAACATCTCACTGTCTGCAGTTTCGTGTCCCAGTGGGTTATCAAACCAGACTGAGGATCCCAGTGTCCATTATTCTCATCCCATTGTTGCAAGACATCTCACTGTCTGCAGTTTCGTGTCCCAGTGGGTTATCAAACCAGACTGAGGATCCCAGTGTCCGTTATTCTCATCCCATTGTTGCAAAACATCTCACTGTCTGCAGTTTCGTGTCCCAGTGGGTTATCAAACCAGACTGAGGATCCCAGTATCCGTTATTCTCATCCCATTGTTGCAAGACATCTCACTGTCTGCAGTTTCGTGTCCCAGTGGGTTATCAAACCAGACTGAGGATCCCAGTGTCCATTATTCTCATCCCATTGTTGCAAGACATCTCACTGTCTGCAGTTTCGTGTCCCAGTGGGTTATCAAACCAGACTGAGGATCCCAGTATCCGTTATTCTCATCCCATTGTTGCAAAACATCTCACTGTCTGCAGTTTCGTGTCCCAGTGGGTTATCAAACCAGACTGAGGATCCCAGTGTCCATTATTCTCATCCCATTGTTGCAAGACATCTCACTGTCTGCAGTTTCGTGTCCCAGTGGGTTATCAAACCAGACTGAGGATCCCAGTGTCCATTATTCTCATCCCATTGTTGCAAAACATCTCACTGTCTGCAGTTTCGTGTCCCAGTGGGTTATCAAACCAGACTGAGGATCCCAGTGTCCATTATTCTCATCCCATTGTTGCAAAACATCTCACTGTCTGCAGTTTCGTGTCCCAGTGGGTTATCAAACCAGACTGAGGATCCCAGTGTCCATTATTCTCATCCCATTGTTGCAAAACATCTCACTGTCTGCAGTTTCGTGTCCCAGTGGGTTATCAAACCAGACTGAGGATCCCAGTGTCCATTATTCTCATCCCATTGTTGCAAAACATCTCACTGTCTGCAGTTTCGTGTCCCAGTGGGTTATCAAACCAGACTGAGGATCCCAGTGTCCATTATTCTCATCCCATTGTTGCAAAACATCTCACTGTCTGCAGTTTCGTGTCCCAGTGGGTTATCAAACCAGACTGAGGATCCCAGTGTCCATTATTCTCATCCCATTGTTGCAAAACATCTCACTGTCTGCAGTTTCGTGTCCCAGTGGGTTATCAAACCAGACTGAGGATCCCAGTGTCCATTATTCTCATCCCATTGTTGCAAAACATCTCACTGTCTGCAGTTTCGTGTCCCAGTGGGTTATCAAACCAGACTGAGGATCCCAGTGTCCATTATTCTCATCCCATTGTTGCAAAACATCTCACTGTCTGCAGTTTCGTGTCCCAGTGGGTTATCAAACCAGACTGAGGATCCCAGTGTCCATTATTCTCATCCCATTGTTGCAAAACATCTCACTGTCTGCAGTTTCGTGTCCCAGTGGGTTATCAAACCAGACTGAGGATCCCAGTGTCCATTATTCTCATCCCATTGTTGCAAAACATCTCACTGTCTGCAGTTTCGTGTCCCAGTGGGTTATCAAACCAGACTGAGGATCCCAGTATCCGTTATTCTCATCCCATTGTTGCAAAACATCTCACTGTCTGCAGTTTCGTGTCCCAGTGGGTTATCAAACCAGACTGAGGATCCCAGTGTCCATTATTCTCATCCCATTGTTGCAAAACATCTCACTGTCTGCAGTTTCGTGTCCCAGTGGGTTATCAAACCAGACTGAGGATCCCAGTGTCCATTATTCTCATCCCATTGTTGCAAGACATCTCACTGTCTGCAGTTTCGTGTCCCAGTGGGTTATCAAACCAGACTGAGGATCCCAGTGTCCATTATTCTCATCCCATTGTTGCAAAACATCTCACTGTCTGCAGTTTCGTGTCCCAGTGGGTTATCAAACCAGACTGAGGATCCCAGTGTCCATTATTCTCATCCCATTGTTGCAAGACATCTCACTGTCTGCAGTTTCGTGTCCCAGTGGGTTATCAAACCAGACTGAGGATCCCAGTGTCCATTATTCTCATCCCATTGTTGCAAAACATCTCACTGTCTGCAGTTTCGTGTCCCAGTGGGTTATCAAACCAGACTGAGGATCCCAGTGTCCATTATTCTCATCCCATTGTTGCAAAACATCTCACTGTCTGCAGTTTCGTGTCCCAGTGGGTTATCAAACCAGACTGAGGATCCCAGTGTCCATTATTCTCATCCCATTGTTGCAAAACATCTCACTGTCTGCAGTTTCGTGTCCCAGTGGGTTATCAAACCAGACTGAGGATCCCAGTGTCCATTATTCTCATCCCATTGTTGCAAAACATCTCACTGTCTGCAGTTTCGTGTCCCAGTGGGTTATCAAACCAGACTGAGGATCCCAGTGTCCATTATTCTCATCCCATTGTTGCAAAACATCTCACTGTCTGCAGTTTCGTGTCCCAGTGGGTTATCAAACCAGACTGAGGATCCCAGTGTCCATTATTCTCATCCCATTGTTGCAAAACATCTCACTGTCTGCAGTTTCGTGTCCCAGTGGGTTATCAAACCAGACTGAGGATCCCAGTATCCATTATTCTCATCCCATTGTTGCAAAACATCTCACTGTCTGCAGTTTCGTGTCCCAGTGGGTTATCAAACCAGACTGAGGATCCCAGTGTCCATTATTCTCATCCCATTGTTGCAAAACATCTCACTGTCTGCAGTTTCGTGTCCCAGTGGGTTATCAAACCAGACTGAGGATCCCAGTGTCCATTATTCTCATCCCATTGTTGCAAAACATCTCACTTTCTGCAGTTTCGTGTCCCAGTGGGTTATCAAACCAGACTGAGGATCCCAGTATCCGTTATTCTCATCCCATTGTTGCAAAACATCTCACTGTCTGCAGTTTCGTGTCCCAGTGGGTTATCAAACCAGACTGAGGATCCCAGTGTCCATTATTCTCATCCCATTGTTGCAAAACATCTCACTGTCTGCAGTTTCGTGTCCCAGTGGGTTATCAAACCAGACTGAGGATCCCAGTATCCGTTATTCTCATCCCATTGTTGCAAAACATCTCACTGTCTGCAGTTTCGTGTCCCAGTGGGTTATCAAACCAGACTGAGGATCCCAGTATCCGTTATTCTCATCCCATTGTTGCAAAACATCTCACTGTCTGCAGTTTCGTGTCCCAGTGGGTTATCAAACCAGACTGAGGATCCCAGTATCCGTTATTCTCATCCCATTGTTGCAAAACATCTCACTGTCTGCAGTTTCGTGTCCCAGTGGGTTATCAAACCAGACTGAGGATCCCAGTATCCGTTACTCTCATCCCATTGTTGCAAAACATCTCACTGTCTGCAGTTTCGTGTCCCAGTGGGTTATCAAACCAGACTGAGGATCCCAGTGTCCATTATTCTCATCCCATTGTTGCAAGACATCTCACTGTCTGCAGTTTCGTGTCCCAGTGGGTTATCAAACCAGACTGAGGATCCCAGTATCCGTTATTCTCATCCCATTGTTGCAAAACATCTCACTGTCTGCAGTTTCGTGTCCCAGTGGGTTATCAAACCAGACTGAGGATCCCAGTGTCCATTATTCTCATCCCATTGTTGCAAGACATCTCACTGTCTGCAGTTTCGTGTCCCAGTGGGTTATCAAACCAGACTGAGGATCCCAGTGTCCATTATTCTCATCCCATTGTTGCAAAACATCTCACTTTCTGCAGTTTCGTGTCCCAGTGGGTTATCAAACCAGACTGAGGATCCCAGTGTCCATTATTCTCATCCCATTGTTGCAAAACATCTCACTTTCTGCAGTTTCGTGTCCCAGTGGGTTATCAAACCAGACTGAGGATCCCAGTGTCCATTATTCTCATCCCATTGTTGCAAAACATCTCACTGTCTGCAGTTTCGTGTCCCAGTGGGTTATCAAACCAGACTGAGGATCCCAGTGTCCATTATTCTCATCCCATTGTTGCAAAACATCTCACTGTCTGCAGTTTCGTGTCCCAGTGGGTTATCAAACCAGACTGAGGATCCCAGTGTCCATTATTCTCATCCCATTGTTGCAAAACATCTCACTGTCTGCAGTTTCGTGTCCCAGTGGGTTATCAAACCAGACTGAGGATCCCAGTATCCGTTATTCTCATCCCATTGTTGCAAAACATCTCACTTTCTGCAGTTTCGTGTCCCAGTGGGTTATCAAACCAGACTGAGGATCCCAGTGTCCATTATTCTCATCCCATTGTTGCAAAACATCTCACTGTCTGCAGTTTCGTGTCCCAGTGGGTTATCAAACCAGACTGAGGATCCCAGTGTCCATTATTCTCATCCCATTGTTGCAAAGACATCTCACTTTCTGCAGTTTCGTGTCCCAGTGGGTTATCAAACCAGACTGAGGATCCCAGTATCCATTATTCTCATCCCATTGTTGCAAGACATCTCACTGTCTGCAGTTTCGTGTCCCAGTGGGTTATCAAACCAGACTGAGCATCCCAGTGTCCATTATTCTCATCCCATTGTTGCAAGACATCTCACTGTCTGCAGTTTCGTGTCCCAGTGGGTTATCAAACCAGACTGAGGATCCCAGTGTCCATTATTCTCATCCCATTGTTGCAAAACATCTCACTGTCTGCAGTTTCGTGTCCCAGTGGGTTATCAAACCAGACTGAGGATCCCAGTGTCCGTTATTCTCATCCCATTGTTGCAAGACATCTCACTGTCTGCAGTTTCGTGTCCCAGTGGGTTATCAAACCAGACTGAGGATCCCAGTATCCATTATTCTCATCCCATTGTTGCAAAACATCTCACTGTCTGCAGTTTCGTGTCCCAGTGGGTTATCAAACCAGACTGAGGATCCCAGTGTCCATTATTCTCATCCCATTGTTGCAAGACATCTCACTGTCTGCAGTTTCGTGTCCCAGTGGGTTATCAAACCAGACTGAGGATCCCAGTGTCCATTATTCTCATCCCATTGTTGCAAAACATCTCACTTTCTGCAGTTTCGTGTCCCAGTGGGTTATCAAACCAGACTGAGGATCCCAGTATCCGTTACTCTCATCCCATTGTTGCAAAACATCTCACTGTCTGCAGTTTCGTGTCCCAGTGGGTTATCAAACCAGACTGAGGATCCCAGTGTCCATTATTCTCATCCCATTGTTGCAAGACATCTCACTGTCTGCAGTTTCGTGTCCCAGTGGGTTATCAAACCAGACTGAGGATCCCAGTATCCGTTATTCTCATCCCATTGTTGCAAAACATCTCACTGTCTGCAGTTTCGTGTCCCAGTGGGTTATCAAACCAGACTGAGGATCCCAGTATCCGTTATTCTCATCCCATTGTTGCAAGACATCTCACTGTCTGCAGTTTCGTGTCCCAGTGGGTTATCAAACCAGACTGAGGATCCCAGTATCCGTTATTCTCATCCCATTGTTGCAAAACATCTCACTGTCTGCAGTTTCGTGTCCCAGTGGGTTATCAAACCAGACTGAGGATCCCAGTATCCGTTACTCTCATCCCATTGTTGCAAGACATCTCACTGTCTGCAGTTTCGTGTCCCAGTGGGTTATCAAACCAGACTGAGGATCCCAGTATCCGTTATTCTCATCCCATTGTTGCAAGACATCTCACTGTCTGCAGTTTCGTGTCCCAGTGGGTTATCAAACCAGACTGAGGATCCCAGTATCCGTTATTCTCATCCCATTATTGCAAAACATCTCACTTTCTGCAGTTTCGTGTCCCAGTGGGTTATCAAACCAGACTGAGGATCCCAGTGTCCATTATTCTCATCCCATTGTTGCAAGACATCTCACTGTCTGCAGTTTCGTGTCCCAGTGGGTTATCAAACCAGACTGAGGATCCCAGTGTCCATTATTCTCATCCCATTGTTGCAAAACATCTCACTTTCTGCAGTTTCGTGTCCCAGTGGGTTATCAAACCAGACTGAGGATCCCAGTGTCCATTACTCTCATCCCATTGTTGCAAAACATCTCACTTTCTGCAGTTTTGTGTCCCAGTGGGTTATCAAACCAGACTGAGGATCCCAGTGTCCATTACTCTCATCCCATTGTTGCAAGACATCTCACTGTCTGCAGTTTCGTGTCCCAGTGGGTTATCAAACCAGACTGAGGATCTCAGTGTCCATTATTCTCATCCCATTGTTGCAAAACATCTCACTGTCTGCAGTTTCGTGTCCCAGTGGGTTATCAAACCAGACTGAGGATCCCAGTGTCCATTATTCTCATCCCATTGTTGCAAAACATCTCACTGTCTGCAGTTTCGTGTCCCAGTGGGTTATCAAACCAGACTGAGGATCCCAGTATCCGTTATTCTCATCCCATTGTTGCAAAACATCTCACTTTCTGCAGTTTCGTGTCCCAGTGGGTTATCAAACCAGACTGAGGATCCCAGTGTCCATTATTCTCATCCCATTGTTGCAAAACATCTCACTGTCTGCAGTTTCGTGTCCCAGTGGGTTATCAAACCAGACTGAGGATCCCAGTGTCCATTATTCTCATCCCATTGTTGCAAGACATCTCACTTTCTGCAGTTTCATGTCCCAGTGGGTTATCAAACCAGACTGAGGATCCCAGTATCCGTTATTCTCATCCCATTGTTGCAAGACATCTCACTGTCTGCAGTTTCGTGTCCCAGTGGGTTATCAAACCAGACTGAGGATCTCAGTGTCCATTATTCTCATCCCATTGTTGCAAGACATCTCACTGTCTGCAGTTTCGTGTCCCAGTGGGTTATCAAACCAGACTGAGGATCCCAGTATCCGTTATTCTCAACCCATTATTGCAAAACATCTCACTGTCTGCAGTTTCGTGTCCCAGTGGGTTATCAAACCAGACTGAGGATCCCAGTGTCCATTATTCTCATCCCATTGTTGCAAGACATCTCACTGTCTGCAGTTTCGTGTCCCAGTGGGTTATCAAACCAGACTGAGGATCCCAGTGTCCATTATTCTCATCCCATTGTTGCAAGACATCTCACTGTCTGCAGTTTCGTGTCCCAGTGGGTTATCAAACCAGACTGAGGATCCCAGTGTCCATTATTCTCATCCCATTGTTGCAAAACATCTCACTGTCTGCAGTTTCGTGTCCCAGTGGGTTATCAAACCAGACTGAGGATCCCAGTGTCCATTATTCTCATCCCATTGTTGCAAAACATCTCACTTTCTGCAGTTTCGTGTCCCAGTGGGTTATCAAACCAGACTGAGGATCCCAGTATCCGTTATTCTCATCCCATTGTTGCAAAACATCTCACTTTCTGCAGTTTCGTGTCCCAGTGGGTTATCAAACCAGACTGAGGATCCCAGTGTCCATTATTCTCATCCCATTGTTGCAAAACATCTCACTGTCTGCAGTTTCGTGTCCCAGTGGGTTATCAAACCAGACTGAGGATCCCAGTGTCCATTATTCTCATCCCATTGTTGCAAAACATCTCACTGTCTGCAGTTTCGTGTCCCAGTGGGTTATCAAACCAGACTGAGGATCCCAGTATCCGTTATTCTCAACCCATTATTGCAAAACATCTCACTTTCTGCAGTTTCGTGTCCCAGTGGGTTATCAAACCAGACTGAGGATCCCAGTGTCCATTATTCTCATCCCATTGTTGCAAAACATCTCACTGTCTGCAGTTTCGTGTCCCAGTGGGTTATCAAACCAGACTGAGGATCCCAGTATCCGTTATTCTCATCCCATTGTTGCAAAACATCTCACTGTCTGCAGTTTCGTGTCCCAGTGGGTTATCAAACCAGACTGAGGATCTCAGTGTCCATTATTCTCATCCCATTGTTGCAAAACATCTCACTGTCTGCAGTTTCGTGTCCCAGTGGGTTATCAAACCAGACTGAGGATCCCAGTGTCCATTATTCTCATCCCATTGTTGCAAGACATCTCACTTTCTGCAGTTTCATGTCCCAGTGGGTTATCAAACCAGACTGAGGATCCCAGTATCCGTTACTCTCATCCCATTGTTGCAAAACATCTCACTGTCTGCAGTTTCGTGTCCCAGTGGGTTATCAAACCAGACTGAGGATCCCAGTATCCGTTATTCTCAACCCATTATTGCAAAACATCTCACTGTCTGCAGTTTCGTGTCCCAGTGGGTTATCAAACCAGACTGAGGATCCCAGTATCCGTTATTCTCATCCCATTGTTGCAAGACATCTCACTGTCTGCAGTTTCGTGTCCCAGTGGGTTATCAAACCAGACTGAGGATCCCAGTATCCGTTATTCTCATCCCATTGTTGCAAAACATCTCACTGTCTGCAGTTTCGTGTCCCAGTGGGTTATCAAACCAGACTGAGGATCCCAGTATCCGTTATTCTCATCCCATTGTTGCAAGACATCTCACTGTCTGCAGTTTCGTGTCCCAGTGGGTTATCAAACCAGACTGAGGATCCCAGTATCCGTTACTCTCATCCCATTGTTGCAAGACATCTCACTGTCTGCAGTTTCGTGTCCCAGTGGGTTATCAAACCAGACTGAGGATCCCAGTGTCCATTATTCTCATCCCATTGTTGCAAGACATCTCACTGTCTGCAGTTTCGTGTCCCAGTGGGTTATCAAACCAGACTGAGGATCCCAGTATCCGTTATTCTCAACCCATTATTGCAAAACATCTCACTTTCTGCAGTTTCATGTCCCAGTGGGTTATCAAACCAGACTGAGTATCCCAGTGTCCATTATTCTCATCCCATTGTTGCAAGACATCTCACTGTCTGCAGTTTCGTGTCCCAGTGGGTTATCAAACCAGACTGAGGATCCCAGTGTCCATTATTCTCATCCCATTGTTGCAAAACATCTCACTTTCTGCAGTTTCGTGTCCCAGTGGGTTATCAAACCAGACTGAGGATCCCAGTGTCCATTACTCTCATCCCATTGTTGCAAAACATCTCACTTTCTGCAGTTTTGTGTCCCAGTGGGTTATCAAACCAGACTGAGGATCCCAGTGTCCATTACTCTCATCCCATTGTTGCAAGACATCTCACTGGCTGCAGTTTCGTGTCCCAGTGGGTTATCAAACCAGACTGAGGATCTCAGTGTCCATTATTCTCATCCCATTGTTGCAAAACATCTCACTGTCTGCAGTTTCGTGTCCCAGTGGGTTATCAAACCAGACTGAGTATCCCAGTGTCCATTATTCTCATCCCATTGTTGCAAAACATCTCACTGTCTGCAGTTTCGTGTCCCAGTGGGTTATCAAACCAGACTGAGGATCCCAGTATCCGTTATTCTCAACCCATTATTGCAAAACATCTCACTTTCTGCAGTTTCGTGTCCCAGTGGGTTATCAAACCAGACTGAGGATCTCAGTGTCCATTATTCTCATCCCATTGTTGCAAAACATCTCACTGTCTGCAGTTTCGTGTCCCAGTGGGTTATCAAACCAGACTGAGGATCCCAGTGTCCATTATTCTCATCCCATTGTTGCAAGACATCTCACTTTCTTCAGTTTCATGTCCCAGTGGGTTATCAAAACAGATTGAGGATCCCAGTATCCGTTACTCTCATCCCATTGTTGCAAGACATCTCACTGTCTGCAGTTTCGTGTCCCAGTGGGTTATCAAACCAGACTGAGGATCTCAGTGTCCATTATTCTCATCCCATTGTTGCAAGACATCTCACTGTCTGCAGTTTCGTGTTCCAGTGGGTTATCAAACCAGACTGAGGATCCCAGTATCCGTTATTCTCAACCCATTATTGCAAAACATCTCACTGTCTGCAGTTTCGTGTCCCAGTGGGTTATCAAACCAGACTGAGGATCCCAGTATCCGTTACTCTCATCCCATTGTTGCAAGACATCTCACTGTCTGCAGTTTCGTGTCCCAGTGGGTTATCAAACCAGACTGAGGATCCCAGTATCCGTTATTCTCAACCCATTATTGCAAGACATCTCACTGTCTGCAGTTTCGTGTCCCAGTGGGTTATCAAACCAGACTGAGGATCCCAGTGTCCATTATTCTCATCCCATTGTTGCAAGACATCTCACTGTCTGCAGTTTCGTGTCCCAGTGGGTTATCAAACCAGACTGAGGATCCCAGTGTCCATTATTCTCATCCCATTGTTGCAAAACATCTCACTTTCTGCAGTTTCGTGTCCCAGTGGGTTATCAAACCAGACTGAGGATCCCAGTATCCGTTATTCTCATCCCATTATTGCAAAACATCTCACTTTCTGCAGTTTCGTGTCCCAGTGGGTTATCAAACCAGACTGAGGATCCCAGTGTCCATTATTCTCATCCCATTGTTGCAAAACATCTCACTGTCTGCAGTTTCGTGTCCCAGTGGGTTATCAAACCAGACTGAGGATCCCAGTATCCGTTATTCTCATCCCATTATTGCAAAACATCTCACTTTCTGCAGTTTCGTGTCCCAGTGGGTTATCAAACCAGACTGAGGATCCCAGTGTCCATTATTCTCATCCCATTGTTGCAAAACATCTCACTTTCTGCAGTTTCGTGTCCCAGTGGGTTATCAAACCAGACTGAGGATCCCAGTATCCGTTACTCTCATCCCATTGTTGCAAAACATCTCACTGTCTGCAGTTTCGTGTCCCAGTGGGTTATCAAACCAGACTGAGGATCTCAGTGTCCATTATTCTCATCCCATTGTTGCAAAACATCTCACTGTCTGCAGTTTCGTGTCCCAGTGGGTTATCAAACCAGACTGAGGATCCC
Source organism: Tachypleus tridentatus (assembly GCF_004210375.1). Lineage (NCBI taxonomy): Eukaryota > Metazoa > Arthropoda > Merostomata > Xiphosura > Limulidae > Tachypleus > Tachypleus tridentatus. Next base: position 40,935,655 of record NC_134827.1, on the reverse strand, counting down.
AGTGTCCATTATTCTCATCCCATTGTTGCAAGACATCTCACTTTCTGCAGTTTCATGTCCCAGTGGGTTATCAAACCAGACTGAGGATCCCAGTATCCGTTATTCTCATCCCATTGTTGCAAAGACATCTCACTGTCTGCAGTTTCGTGTCCCAGTGGGTTATCAAACCAGACTGAGATCCCAGTATCCGTTATTCTCATCCCATTGTTGCAAAACATCTCACTGTCTGCAGTTTCGTGTCCCAGTGGGTTATCAAACCAGACTGAGGATCCCAGTATCCGTTATTCTCAACCCATTGTTGCAAAACATCTCACTGTCTGCAGTTTCGTGTCCCAGTGGGTTATCAAACCAGACTGAGGATCCCAGTATCCGTTACTCTCATCCCATTGTTGCAAGACATCTCACTGTCTGCAGTTTCGTGTCCCAGTGGGTTATCAAACCAGACTGAGGATCCCAGTATCCGTTATTCTCAACCCATTATTGCAAAACATCTCACTGTCTGCAGTTTCGTGTCCCAGTGGGTTATCAAACCAGACTGAGGATCCCAGTATCCGTTACTCTCATCCCATTGTTGCAAGACATCTCACTGTCTGCAGTTTCGTGTCCCAGTGGGTTATCAAACCAGACTGAGGATCCCAGTATCCGTTATTCTCATCCCATTGTTGCAAGACATCTCACTGTCTGCAGTTTCGTGTCCCAGTGGGTTATCAAACCAGACTGAGGATCCCAGTGTCCATTATTCTCATCCCATTGTTGCAAGACATCTCACTGTCTGCAGTTTCGTGTCCCAGTGGGTTATCAAACCAGACTGAGGATCCCAGTGTCCATTATTCTCATCCCATTGTTGCAAAACATCTCACTTTCTGCAGTTTCGTGTCCCAGTGGGTTATCAAACCAGACTGAGGATCCCAGTGTCCATTACTCTCATCCCATTGTTGCAAAACATCTCACTTTCTGCAGTTTTGTGTCCCAGTGGGTTATCAAACCAGACTGAGGATCCCAGTGTCCATTACTCTCATCCCATTGTTGCAAGACATCTCACTGTCTGCAGTTTCGTGTCCCAGTGGGTTATCAAACCAGACTGAGGATCCCAGTGTCCATTATTCTCATCCCATTGTTGCAAAACATCTCACTGTCTGCAGTTTCGTGTCCCAGTGGGTTATCAAACCAGACTGAGAGTATCCCAGTGTCCATTATTCTCATCCCATTGTTGCAAAACATCTCACTGTCTGCAGTTTCGTGTCCCAGTGGGTTATCAAACCAGACTGAGGATCCCAGTATCCGTTATTCTCAACCCATTGTTGCAAAACATCTCACTTTCTGCAGTTTCGTGTCCCAGTGGGTTATCAAACCAGACTGAGGATCCCAGTGTCCATTATTCTCATCCCATTGTTGCAAAACATCTCACTGTCTGCAGTTTCGTGTCCCAGTGGGTTATCAAACCAGACTGAGGATCCCAGTGTCCATTATTCTCATCCCATTGTTGCAAGACATCTCACTTTCTGCAGTTTCGTGTCCCAGTGGGTTATCAAACCAGACTGAGGATCCCAGTGTCCATTATTCTCATCCCATTGTTGCAAGACATCTCACTGTCTGCAGTTTCGTGTCCCAGTGGGTTATCAAACCAGACTGAGGATCCCAGTATCCGTTATTCTCATCCCATTGTTGCAAAACATCTCACTGTCTGCAGTTTCGTGTCCCAGTGGGTTATCAAACCAGACTGAGGATCCCAGTATCCGTTATTCTCATCCCATTGTTGCAAGACATCTCACTGTCTGCAGTTTCGTGTCCCAGTGGGTTATCAAACCAGACTGAGGATCCCAGTATCCGTTATTCTCATCCCATTGTTGCAAAACATCTCACTGTCTGCAGTTTCGTGTCCCAGTGGGTTATCAAACCAGACTGAGGATCCCAGTATCCGTTATTCTCATCCCATTGTTGCAAAACATCTCACTGTCTGCAGTTTCGTGTCCCAGTGGGTTATCAAACCAGACTGAGGATCCCAGTATCCGTTACTCTCATCCCATTGTTGCAAGACATCTCACTGTCTGCAGTTTCGTGTCCCAGTGGGTTATCAAACCAGACTGAGGATCCCAGTGTCCATTATTCTCATCCCATTGTTGCAAAACATCTCACTTTCTGCAGTTTTGTGTCCCAGTGGGTTATCAAACCAGACTGAGGATCCCAGTGTCCATTACTCTCATCCCATTGTTGCAAGACATCTCACTGTCTGCAGTTTCGTGTCCCAGTGGGTTATCAAACCAGACTGAGGATCCCAGTGTCCATTATTCTCATCCCATTGTTGCAAGACATCTCACTGTCTGCAGTTTCGTGTCCCAGTGGGTTATCAAACCAGACTGAGGATCCCAGTATCCGTTATTCTCATCCCATTATTGCAAAACATCTCACTGTCTGCAGTTTCGTGTCCCAGTGGGTTATCAAACCAGACTGAGGATCCCAGTATCCGTTACTCTCATCCCATTGTTGCAAGACATCTCACTGTTTGCAGTTTCGTGTTCCAGTGGGTTATCAAACCAGACTGAGGATCCCAGTATCCGTTATTCTCATCCCATTGTTGCAAAACATATCACTTTCTACAGTTTCGTGTCCCAGTGGTTTATCAAACCAGACTGAGCATCCCAGTGTCCATTATTCTCATCCCATTGTTGCAAGACATCTCACTGTCTGCAGTTTCGTGTCCCAGTGGGTTATCAAACCAGACTGAGGATCCCAGTGTCCATTATTCTCATCCCATTGTTGCAAAACATCTCACTTTCTGCAGTTTCGTGTCCCAGTGGGTTATCAAACCAGACTGAGGATCCCAGTATCCGTTACTCTCATCCCATTGTTGCAAAACATCTCACTTTCTGCAGTTTCGTGTCCCAGTGGGTTATCAACCAGACTGAGGATCTCAGTGTCCATTATTCTCATCCCATTGTTGCAAAACATCTCACTGTCTGCAGTTTCGTGTCCCAGTGGGTTATCAAACCAGACTGAGGATCCCAGTATCCGTTATTCTCAACCCATTATTGCAAAACATCTCACTTTCTGCAGTTTCGTGTCCCAGTGGGTTATCAAACCAGACTGAGGATCCCAGTGTCCATTATTCTCATCCCATTGTTGCAAAACATCTCACTTTCTGCAGTTTCGTGTCCCAGTGGGTTATCAAACCAGACTGAGGATCCCAGTATCCGTTACTCTCATCCCATTGTTGCAAAACATCTCACTGTCTGCAGTTTCGTGTCCCAGTGGGTTATCAAACCAGACTGAGGATCTCAGTGTCCATTATTCTCATCCCATTGTTGCAAAACATCTCACTGTCTGCAGTTTCGTGTCCCAGTGGGTTATCAAACCAGACTGAGGATCCCAGTGTCCATTATTCTCATCCCATTGTTGCAAGACATCTCACTTTCTGCAGTTTCATGTCCCAGTGGGTTATCAAACCAGACTGAGGATCCCAGTATCCGTTACTCTCATCCCATTGTTGCAAGACATCTCACTGTCTGCAGTTTCGTGTCCCAGTGGGTTATCAAACCAGACTGAGATCCCAGTATCCGTTATTCTCAACCCATTATTGCAAAACATCTCACTGTCTGCAGTTTCGTGTCCCAGTGGGTTATCAAACCAGACTGAGGATCCCAGTATCCGTTATTCTCAACCCATTATTGCAAAACATCTCACTGTCTGCAGTTTCGTGTCCCAGTGGGTTATCAAACCAGACTGAGGATCCCAGTATCCGTTACTCTCATCCCATTGTTGCAAGACATCTCACTGTCTGCAGTTTCGTGTCCCAGTGGGTTATCAAACCAGACTGAGGATCCCAGTATCCGTTATTCTCAACCCATTATTGCAAAACATCTCACTGTCTGCAGTTTCGTGTCCCAGTGGGTTATCAAACCAGATTGAGGATCCCAGTATCCGTTACTCTCATCCCATTGTTGCAAGACATCTCACTGTCTGCAGTTTCGTGTCCCAGTGGGTTATCAAACCAGACTGAGGATCCCAGTATCCGTTACTCTCATCCCATTGTTGCAAGACATCTCACTGTCTGCAGTTTCGTGTCCCAGTGGGTTATCAAACCAGACTGAGGATCTCAGTGTCCATTATTCTCATCCCATTGTTGCAAGACATCTCACTGTCTGCAGTTTCGTGTCCCAGTGGGTTATCAAACCAGACTGAGGATCCCAGTATCCGTTATTCTCAACCCATTATTGCAAAACATCTCACTTTCTGCAGTTTCATGTCCCAGTGGGTTATCAAACCAGACTGAGTATCCCAGTGTCCATTATTCTCATCCCATTGTTGCAAGACATCTCACTGTCTGCAGTTTCGTGTCCCAGTGGGTTATCAAACCAGACTGAGGATCCCAGTGTCCATTATTCTCATCCCATTGTTGCAAAACATCTCACTTTCTGCAGTTTCGTGTCCCAGTGGGTTATCAAACCAGACTGAGGATCCCAGTGTCCATTACTCTCATCCCATTGTTGCAAAACATCTCACTTTCTGCAGTTTTGTGTCCCAGTGGGTTATCAAACCAGACTGAGGATCCCAGTGTCCATTACTCTCATCCCATTGTTGCAAGACATCTCACTGGCTGCAGTTTCGTGTCCCAGTGGGTTATCAAACCAGACTGAGGATCTCAGTGTCCATTATTCTCATCCCATTGTTGCAAAACATCTCACTGTCTGCAGTTTCGTGTCCCAGTGGGTTATCAAACCAGACTGAGTATCCCAGTGTCCATTCTTCTCATCCCATTGTTGCAAAACATCTCACTGTCTGCAGTTTCGTGTCCCAGTGGGTTATCAAACCAGACTGAGGATCCCAGTATCCGTTATTCTCAACCCATTATTGCAAAACATCTCACTTTCTGCAGTTTCGTGTCCCAGTGGGTTATCAAACCAGACTGAGGATCTCAGTGTCCATTATTCTCATCCCATTGTTGCAAAACATCTCACTGTCTGCAGTTTCGTGTCCCAGTGGGTTATCAAACCAGACTGAGGATCCCAGTGTCCATTATTCTCATCCCATTGTTGCAAGACATCTCACTTTCTTCAGTTTCATGTCCCAGTGGGTTATCAAACCAGACTGAGGATCCCAGTATCCGTTACTCTCATCCCATTGTTGCAAGACATCTCACTGTCTGCAGTTTCGTGTCCCAGTGGGTTATCAAACCAGACTGAGGATCTCAGTGTCCATTATTCTCATCCCATTGTTGCAAGACATCTCACTGTCTGCAGTTTCGTGTTCCAGTGGGTTATCAAACCAGACTGAGGATCCCAGTATCCGTTATTTTTAACCCATTATTGCAAAACATCTCACTGTCTGCAGTTTCGTGTCCCAGTGGGTTATCAAACCAGACTGAGGATCCCAGTATCCGTTACTCTCATCCCATTGTTGCAAGACATCTCACTGTCTGCAGTTTCGTGTTCCAGTGGGTTATCAAACCAGACTGAGGATCCCAGTATCCGTTATTCTCAACCCATTATTGCAAAACATCTCACTGTCTGCAGTTTCGTGTCCCAGTGGGTTATCAAACCAGACTGAGGATCCCAGTATCCGTTACTCTCATCCCATTGTTGCAAGACATCTCACTTTCTGCAGTTTCATGTCCCAGTGGGTTATCAAACCAGACTGAGGATCCCAGTATCCGTTATTCTCAACCCATTGTTGCAAGACATCTCACTTTCTTCAGTTTCATGTCCCAGTGGGTTATCAAACCAGACTGAGGATCCCAGTATCCGTTATTCTCATCCCATTGTTGCAAGACATCTCACTGTCTGCAGTTTCGTGTTCCAGTGGGTTATCAAACCAGACTGAGGATCCCAGTATCCGTTATTCTCAACCCATTATTGCAAAACATCTCACTGTCTGCAGTTTCGTGTCCCAGTGGGTTATCAAACCAGACTGAGGATCCCAGTATCCGTTACTCTCATCCCATTGTTGCAAGACATCTCACTTTCTGCAGTTTCATGTCCCAGTGGGTTATCAAACCAGACTGAGGATCCCAGTATCCGTTATTCTCAACCCATTATTGCAAAACATCTCACTTTCTGCAGTTTCGTGTCCCAGTGGGTTATCAAACCAGACTGAGGATCTCAGTGTCCATTACTCTCATCCCATTGTTGCAAAACATCTCACTTTCTGCAGTTTTGTGTCCCAGTGGGTTATCAAACCAGACTGAGGATCCCAGTGTCCATTACTCTCATCCCATTGTTGCAAGACATCTCACTGGGTGCAGTTTCGTGTCCCAGTGGGTTATCAAACCAGACTGAGGATCTCAGTGTCCATTATTCTCATCCCATTGTTGCAAAACATCTCACTGTCTGCAGTTTCGTGTCCCAGTGGGTTATCAAACCAGACTGAGTATCCCAGTGTCCATTATTCTCATCCCATTGTTGCAAAACATCTCACTGTCTGCAGTTTCGTGTCCCAGTGGGTTATCAAACCAGACTGAGGATCCCAGTATCCGTTATTCTCAACCCATTATTGCAAAACATCTCACTTTCTGCAGTTTCGTGTCCCAGTGGGTTATCAAACCAGACTGAGGATCTCAGTGTCCATTATTCTCATCCCATTGTTGCAAAACATCTCACTGTCTGCAGTTTCGTGTTCCAGTGGGTTATCAAACCAGACTGAGGATCCCAGTATCCGTTATTCTCAACCCATTATTGCAAAACATCTCACTGTCTGCAGTTTCGTGTCCCAGTGGGTTATCAAACCAGACTGAGGATCCCAGTATCCGTTATTCTCATCCCATTGTTGCAAAACATATCACTTTCTACAGTTTCGTGTCCCAGTGGTTTATCAAACCAGACTGAGCATCCCAGTGTCCATTATTCTCATCCCATTGTTGCAAGACATCTCACTGTCTGCAGTTTCGTGTCCCAGTGGTTTATCAAACCAGACTGAGCATCCCAGTGTCCATTATTCTCATCCCATTGTTGCAAAACATCTCACTGTCTGCAGTTTCGTGTCCCAGTGGGTTATCAAACCAGACTGAGCATCCTAGTGTCCATTATTCTCATCCCATTGTTGCAAGACATCTCACTGTCTGCAGTTTCGTGTCCCAGTGGGTTATAAAACCAGACTGAGCATCCCAGTGTCCATTATTCTCATCCCATTGTTGCAAGACATCTCACTGTTTGCAGTTTCGTGTCCCAGTGGGTTATCAAACCAGACTGAGGATCTCAGTGTCCATTATTCTCATCCCATTGTTGCAAAACATCTCACTGTCTGCAGTTTCGTGTTCCAGTGGGTTATAAAACCAGACTGAGCATCCCAGTGTCCATTATTCTCATCCCATTGTTGCAAGACATCTCACTGTCTGCAGTTTCGTGTCCCAGTGGTTTATCAAACCAGACTGAGCATCCCAGTGTCCATTATTCTCATCCCATTGTTGCAAGACATCTCACTGTCTGCAGTTTCGTGTCCCAGTGGGTTATAAAACCAGACTGAGGATCCCAGTATCCGCTATTCTCAACCCATTATTGCAAAACATCTTACTGTCTGCAGTTTCGTGTTCCAGTGGGTTATCAAACCAGACTGAGGATCTCAGTGTCCATTATTCTCATCCCATTGTTGCAAAACATCTCACTGTCTGCAGTTTCGTGTTCCAGTGGGTTATAAAACCAGACTGAGCATCCCAGTGTCCATTATTCTCATCCCATTGTTGCAAAACATCTCACTGTCTGCAGTTTCGTGTTCCAGTGGGTTATCAAACCAGACTGAGCATCCCAGTGTCCATTATTCTCATCCCATTGTTGCAAGACATCTCACTGTCTGCAGTTTCGTGTCCCAGTGGTTTATCAAACCAGACTGAGCATCCCAGTGTCCATTATTCTCATCCCATTGTTGCAAGACATCTCACTGTCTGCAGTTTCGTGTCCCAGTGGGTTATCAAACCAGACTGAGGATCTCAGTGTCCATTATTCTCATCCCATTGTTGCAAAACATCTCACTGTCTGCAGTTTCGTGTTCCAGTGGTTTATAAAACCAGACTGAGCATCCCAGTGTCCATTATTCTCATCCCATTGTTGCAAGACATCTCACTGTCTGCAGTTTCGTGTCCCAGTGGTTTATCAAACCAGACTGAGCATCCCAGTGTCCATTATTCTCATCCCATTGTTGCAAGACATCTCACTGTCTGCAGTTTCGTGTCCCAGTGGGTTATAAAACCAGACTGAGTATCCCAGTGTCCATTATTCTCATCCCATTGTTGCAAAACATCTCACTGTCTGCAGTTTCGTGTCCCAGTGGGTTATCAAACCAGACTGAGGATCTCAGTGTCCATTATTCTCATCCCATTATTGCAAAGCATCTCACTTTCTGCAGTTTCGGGTCCAGAATACATTAAAAGATTGATGGTCAAAATTTTGCTATTTGATTAGAGTATCTCCAGTGTTGGTTGTGGGCGTTATTGAGTAACTGTTGTACTTTTAGCGTATAAACTCAAAACTAGGAGCAGTTATCATAGGTAGCCCTAACATACCTTTTTACAAATATCCGAATAAACCGAACCAGGTATATGTTTTACATTAACTGAGACTAGTCTTGTAATTTGACTTATATCAGGGGTCTGTATTTCATTTGTTAATGTCAAGAATACAAAAACCAGGATTTAATACGCTCTCAGTAACCTGTATGATTTTCATGTTTTGCTTCTACTTATTTTTGAGTGTTTTTGACAGTATCTTCCTTTTTCACTTTTGTAATAACATAATTAAGTACGAAACATATGTTTGAGTCGCCAGACCTATAATTAACTTATAAACAGTCGAACATAGAACATGACACATAGTTAATGAAATCGATTATTATTCAATGACCTTAAATAAATAGTTTTTTTTTAATAATTTAAATAACATTTGCATTAAAATGGATAATGGGTTACTGATGCAGAATAATACATAAATACGAAACTACAAAATAGATCTTTATAGAATACGGTGCATTTATCCTGTTGTTTCAACCAAAAATATGAATACCCTTAACATTTATTATTACTTTAATTTTGGAAAGTTATTGGTTAATACACGAATACTTAAGTCAGTTGTATATTAGTTCAGGGTTCTTCTGATGGTAATACTGAGATCTGTCCCTCAACGAGCCAATGGAAAGAAACCACAATAGAGCTTAGGGTTGAAGAACCTCCTTCTGCAAAGTCCCTTTCTGGTACGTAACGACTATTTACCTAAAATTCCCTTCAAGGACAAGTTTTAAACTTCGATAGTAAATGTCACCTACCCACCTGCAGTTGTAAGGCTTCAATAGAGATATTTCTTCTTTGTTAATCCTGAATGGCATTCAAGCTTTTTTTTATGAAATTAAAAAAATAATTTACATTTGTTGAAATATGATGTATAATGTTTATGTGGTTCTTTTTACAGTTTATGTGGTTCTTTTTACAGTTTATGTGGTTCTTTTTACTGTTTGTGGTTCTTTTTACTGTTTATGTGGTTCTTTTACTGTTTATGCGGTTCTTTTCACAGTTTATGTGGTTCTTTTCACAGTTTATGTGGTTCTTTTTACTGTTTATGTGGTTCTTTTTACAGTTTATGTGGTTCTTTTTACTGTTTATGTGGTTCTTTTTACAGTTTATGTGGTTCTTTTTACTGTTTATGTGGTTCTTTTACTGTTTATGTGGTTCTTTTCACAGTTTATGTGGTTCTTTTTACTGTTTATGTGGTTCTTTTTACAGTTTATGTGGTTCTTTTTACTGTTTATGTGGTTCTTTTACTGTTTATGTGGTTCTTTTCACAGTTTATGTGGTTCTTTTCACAGTTTATGTGGTTCTTTTTACTGTTTATGTGGTTCTTTTACTGTTTATGTGGTTCTTTTTTACAGTTTATGTGGTTCTTTTACTGTTTATGTGGTTCCTTTTTCACAGTTTATGTGGTTCTTTTCACAGTTTATGTGGTTCTTTTTACTGTTTATGTGGTTCTTTTCACTGTTTATGTGGTTCTTTTACTGTTTATGTGGTTCTTTTCACAGTTTATGTGGTTCTTTTCACAGTTTATGTGGTTCTTTTTACTGTTTATGTGGTTCTTTTTACAGTTTATGTGGTTCTTTTTACTGTTTATGTGGTTCTTTTCACAGTTTATGTGGTTCTTTTCACAGTTTATGTGGTTCTTTTTACTGTTTATGTGGTTCTTTTTACTGTTTATGTGGTTCTTTTCACAGTTTATGTGGTTCTTTTTACTGTTTATGTGGTTCTTTTTACAGTTTATGTGGTTCTTTTTACTGTTTATGTGGTTCTTTTCACAGTTTATGTGGTTCTTTTCACAGTTTATGTGGTTCTTTTCACTGTTTATGTGGTTCTTTTTACAGTTTATGTGGTTCTTTTTACAGTTTATGTGGTTCTTTTCACTGTTTATGTGGTTCTTTTTACAGTTTATGTGGTTCTTTTTACTGTTTATGTGGTTCTTTTCACTGTTTACGTGGTTCTTTTCACAGTTTATGTGGTTCTTTTCACTGTTTATGTGGTTCTTTTACTGTTTATGTGGTTCTTTTCACAGTTTATGTGGTTCTTTTCACAGTTTATGTGGTTCTTTTTACTGTTTATGTGGTTCTTTTTACTGTTTATGTGGTTCCTTTTACTGTTTATGTGGTTCTTTTCACAGTTTATGTGGTTCTTTTTACTGTTTATGTGGTTCTTTTCACAGTTTATGTGGTTCTTTTTACTGTTTATGTGGTTCTTTTTACAGTTTATGTGGTTCTTTTTACTGTTTATGTGGTTCTTTTTACAGTTTATGTGGTTCTTTTTACTGTTTATGTGGTTCTTTTCACAGTTTATGTGGTTCTTTTCACAGTTTATGTGGTTCTTTTTACTGTTTATGTGGTTCTTTTCACTGTTTATGTGGTTCTTTTTACTGTTTATGTGGTTCTTTTCACAGTTTATGTGGTTCTTTTTACTGTTTATGTGGTTCTTTTTACAGTTTATGTGGTTCTTTTCACAGTTTATGTGGTTCTTTTTACTGTTTATGTGGTTCTTTTTACAGTTTATGTGGTTCTTTTTACAGTTTATGTGGTTCTTTTTACTGTTTATGTGGTTCTTTTTACAGTTTATGTGGTTCTTTTTACTGTTTATGTGGTTCTTTTCACAGTTTATGTGGTTCTTTTCACAGTTTATGTGGTTCTTTTTACTGTTTATGTGGTTCTTTTCACAGTTTATGTGGTTCTTTTTACTGTTTATGTGGTTCTTTTCACAGTTTATGTGGTTCTTTTACTGTTTATGTGGTTCTTTTTTTACAGTTTATGTGGTTTCTTTTCACTGTTTATGTGGTTCTTTTCACTGTTTATGTGGTTCTTTTTACAGTTTATGTGGTTCTTTTTACAGTTTATGTGGTTCTTTTTACAGTTTATGTGGTTCTTTCACAGTTTATGTGGTTCTTTTTACTGTTTACGTGGTTCTTTTCACTGTTTACGTGGTTCTTTTCACAGTTTATGTGGTTCTTTTCACAGTTTATGTGGTTCTTTTCACTGTTTATGTGGTTCTTTTCACTGTTTATGTGGTTCTTTTCACTGTTTATGTGGTTCTTTTTACAGTTTATGTGGTTCTTTTTACAGTTTATGTGGTTCTTTTTACAGTTTATGTGGTTCTTTTCACTGTTTATGTGGTTCTTTTTACAGTTTATGTGGTTCTTTTCACTGTTTATGTGGTTCTTTTCACAGTTTATGTGGTTCTTTTTACAGTTTATGTGGTTCTTTTTACAGTTTATGTGGTTCTTTTCACTGTTTATGTGGTTCTTTTTACAGTTTATGTGGTTCTTTTCACTGTTTATGTGGTTCTTTTCACTGTTTATGTGGTTCTTTTACAGTTTATGTGGTTCTTTTACAGTTTATGTGGTTCTTTTCACTGTTTATGTGGTTCTTTTTTTACAGTTTATGTGGTTCTTTTACAGTTTATGTGGTTCTTTTTTACAGTTTATGTGGTTCTTTTCACTGTTTATGTGGTTCTTTTACAGTTTATGTGGTTCTTTTACTGTTTATGTGGTTCTTTTCACAGTTTATGTGGTTCTTTTTACTGTTTATGTGGTTCTTTTCACTGTTTATGTGGTTCTTTTCACTGTTTATGTGGTTCTTTTTACAGTTTATGTGGTTCTTTTCACTGTTTATGTGGTTCTTTTTACAGTTTATGTGGTTCTTTTTACTGTTTATGTGGTTCTTTTCACTGTTTACGTGGTTCTTTTCACAGTTTATGTGGTTCTTTTCACTGTTTATGTGGTTCTTTTACTGTTTATGTGGTTCTTTTCACAGTTTATGTGGTTCTTTTCACAGTTTATGTGGTTCTTTTTACTGTTTATGTGGTTCTTTTTACTGTTTATGTGGTTCTTTTACTGTTTATGTGGTTCTTTTCACAGTTTATGTGGTTCTTTTTACTGTTTATGTGGTTCTTTTCACAGTTTATGTGGTTCTTTTACTGTTTATGTGGTTCTTTTACAGTTTATGTGGTTCTTTTTTACTGTTTATGTGGTTCTTTTTACAGTTTATGTGGTTCTTTTTACTGTTTATGTGGTTCTTTTCACAGTTTATGTGGTTCTTTTCACAGTTTATGTGGTTCTTTTTACTGTTTATGTGGTTCTTTTCACTGTTTATGTGGTTCTTTTACTGTTTATGTGGTTCTTTTCACAGTTTATGTGGTTCTTTTTACTGTTTATGTGGTTCTTTTTACAGTTTATGTGGTTCTTTTCACAGTTTATGTGGTTCTTTTTACTGTTTATGTGGTTCTTTTTACAGTTTATGTGGTTCTTTTTACAGTTTATGTGGTTCTTTTACTGTTTATGTGGTTCTTTTTTACAGTTTATGTGTTTTTTTTACTGTTTATGTGGTTCTTTTCACAGTTTATGTGGTTCTTTTCACAGTTTATGTGGTTCTTTTTACTGTTTATGTGGTTCTTTTCACAGTTTATGTGGTTCTTTTTACTGTTTATGTGGTTCTTTTCACAGTTTATGTGGTTCTTTTTACTGTTTATGTGGTTCTTTTTACAGTTTATGTGGTTCTTTTTACTGTTTATGTGGTTCTTTTCACAGTTTATGTGGTTCTTTTCACTGTTTATGTGGTTCTTTTCACTGTTTATGTGGTTCTTTTTACAGTTTATGTGGTTCTTTTTACAGTTTATGTGGTTCTTTTTACAGTTTATGTGGTTCTTTTACAGTTTATGTGGTTCTTTTTACTGTTTATGTGGTTCTTTTCACTGTTTACGTGGTTCTTTTCACAGTTTATGTGGTTCTTTTCACTGTTTATGTGGTTCTTTTCACTGTTTATGTGGTTCTTTTCACTGTTTATGTGGTTCTTTTTACAGTTTATGTGGTTCTTTTTACAGTTTATGTGGTTCTTTTTACAGTTTATGTGGTTCTTTTCACTGTTTATGTGGTTCTTTTTACAGTTTATGTGGTTCTTTTCACTGTTTATGTGGTTCTTTTCACAGTTTATGTGGTTCTTTTTACAGTTTATGTGGTTCTTTTTACAGTTTATGTGGTTCTTTTCACTGTTTATGTGGTTCTTTTTACAGTTTATGTGGTTCTTTTCACTGTTTATGTGGTTCTTTTCACTGTTTATGTGGTTCTTTTTACAGTTTATGTGGTTCTTTTTACAGTTTATGTGGTTCTTTTCACTGTTTATGTGGTTCTTTTTACAGTTTATGTGGTTCTTTTTACAGTTTATGTGGTTCTTTTTACAGTTTATGTGGTTCTTTTCACTGTTTATGTGGTTCTTTTTACAGTTTATGTGGTTCTTTTTACTGTTTATGTGGTTCTTTTCACAGTTTATGTGGTTCTTTTTACTGTTTATGTGGTTCTTTTCACTGTTTATGTGGTTCTTTTCACTGTTTATGTGGTTCTTTTTACAGTTTATGTGGTTCTTTTTACAGTTTATGTGGTTCTTTTTACTGTTTATGTGGTTCTTTTCACAGTTTATGTGGTTCTTTTTACTGTTTATGTGGTTCTTTTCACTGTTTATGTGGTTCTTTTCACTGTTTATGTGGTTCTTTTCACTGTTTATGTGGTTTTTTTTACAGTTTATGTGGTTCTTTTCACTGTTTATGTGGTTTTTTTACAGTTTATGTGGTTCTTTTTACTGTTTATGTGGTTCTTTTCACAGTTTATGTGGTTCTTTTTACTGTTTATGTGGTTCTTTTCACTGTTTATGTGGTTCTTTTTACAGTTTATGTGGTTCTTTTTACAGTTTATGTGGTTCTTTTCACTGTTTATGTGGTTCTTTTTACTGTTTATGTGGTTCTTTTTACTGTTTATGTGGTTCTTTTCACTGTTTATGTGATTCTTTTCACTGTTTATGTGGTTTTTTACAGTTTATGTGGTTCTTTTCACTGTTTATGTGGTTCTTTTCACTGTTTATGTGGTTCTTTTTACTGTTTATGTGGTTCTTTTTACTGTTTATGTGGTTCTTTTCACTGTTTATGTGGTTTTTTACAGTTTATGTGGTTCTTTTTACAGTTTATGTGGTTCTTTTCACTGTTTATGTGGTTCTTTTTTCAGTTTATGTGGTTCTTTTCACTGTTTATGTGGTTCTTTTTACAGTTTATGTGGTTCTTTTTACTGTTTATGTGGTTCTTTTCACAGTTTATGTGGTTCTTTTTACTGTTTATGTGGTTCTTTTTACTGTTTATGTGGTTCTTTTCACTGTTTATGTGGTTCTTTTTACAGTTTATGTGGTTCTTTTCACTGTTTATGTGGTTCTTTTTACAGTTTATGTGGTTCTTTTTACAGTTTATGTGGTTCTTTTCACAGTTTATGTGGTTCTTTTTACAGTTTATGTGGTTCTTTTTACAGTTTATGTGGTTCTTTTCACTGTTTATGTGGTTTTTTTTACAGTTTATGTGGTTCTTTTTACAGTTTATGTGGTTCTTTTCACTGTTTATGTGGTTCTTTTTACAGTTTATGTGGTTCTTTTCACTGTTTGTGGTTCTTTTTACTGTTTATGTGGTTCTTTTTATAGTTTATGTGGTTCTTTTAATAGTTTATGTGGTTCTTTTAACAGTTTATGTGGTTCTTTTTACTGTTTATGTGGTTCTTTTTACAGTTTATGTGGTTCTTTTTACTGTTTACGTGGTTTTTTTTACTGTTTACGTGGTTCTTTTTACTGTTTACGTGGTTCTTTTTACAGTTTACGTGGTTTTTTTACAGTTTACGTGGTTCTTTTTACAGTTTACGTGGTTCTTTTCACTGTTTATGTGGTTCTTTTTACAGTTTATGTGGTTCTTTTCACTGTTTATGTGGTTCTTTTTCAGTTTATGTGGTTCTTTTTACTGTTTATGTGGTTCTTTTCACAGTTTATGTGGTTCTTTTTACTGTTTATGTGGTTCTTTTCACTGTTTATGTGGTTCTTTTTACAGTTTATGTGGTTCTTTTCACTGTTTATGTGGTTCTTTTTACAGTTTATGTGGTTCTTTTTACAGTTTATGTGGTTCTTTTTACAGTTTATGTGGTTCTTTTTACAGTTTATGTGGTTCTTTTCCTTGTTTATGTGGTTCTTTTCACTGTTTATGTGGTTCTTTTTACTGTTTATGTGGTTCTTTTTATAGTTTATGTGGTTCTTTTAACAGTTTATGTGGTTCTTTTTACAGTTTATGTGGTTCTTTTTGCTGTTTATGTGGTTCTTTTTACAGTTTATGGGGTTCTTTTTACTGTTTACGTGGTTCTTTTTACTGTTTACGTGGTTCTTTTTACAGTTTACGTGGTTCTTTTTACAGTTTATGTGGTTCTTTTTACTGTTTATGTAGTTCTTTTTACTGTTTATGTGGTTCTTTTCATGAAACAAAACGAAAATATCCTTGAAATTTTACAAATTACCATTCAGGGATTACTGTAGGGAGAGAAACTGAAAGATGTACTGTAACAATCTTTTGTTATCTTTCTCATTTGCTGCTACACTAAAGTATTGAAAACTGTCTTTGCCCCACATATTATTATCAAGGAGAGACTTTGCACTTGCCCCTCCATATTATTATTAAGGACAGACTTTGCCCTTTCCCTCCCCTCCATATTATTATTAAGGACAGACTTTGCCCTTTCCCTCTCCTCCATCTTATTATTAAGGACAGACTTTGCACTTGCCCCCTCCATATTATTATCAAGGACAGAATTTTTACTTTCCCTCCTCCATATTATTATCAAGGACAGACTTTGCCCTTTCCCTCCCCTCCATATTATTATTAAGGACAGACTTTGCCCTTTCCCTCTCCTCCATCTTATTATTAAGGACAGACTTTGCACTCGCCCTCCATATTATTATAAGGACAGACTTTGCCCTTTCCTCTCCTCCATCTTATTATTAAGGACAGACTTTGCACTTGCCCCTCCATATTATTATCAAGGACAGAATTTTCACTTGCCCTCCTCCATATTATTATCAAGGACAGACTTTGCCCTTTCCCTCCCCTCCATATTATTATTAAGGACAGACTTTGCCCTTTCCCTCTCCTCCATCTTATTATTAAGGACAGACTTTGCACTTGCCCCCTCCATATTATTATCAAGGACAGAATTTTCACTTTGCACAATAATTGGAATTTTGTTCAAATTAGCTGGATTATGATACCAATAAGGATTCGTACAATGATTGGCATCATAATCAGTAAATTGGAATATAACCTGGTTAAATTGCTTGGATTGCAGAGATGCCAACCATTACGATTTTGATGTATACGTTACGACTATACGCTCATACAGACAAATATTACGACTTGTTGCAACTCCCAAATTATTATATATTATATAGGCCTATACAATAAAGTGATAACTTGTTCCCCCAGGGCTTGAAAGAGATGAAAAGAAAATTTCTAGTGAGATACAAATAAATTTTGATAATAAGTGAAAGACATAGTCCAAATGGCTACTTGCGATAATCATGTTTGTGCTTGAAATAATAAAAAATATTTGTATCTCCGACGCCTACCAATAATTTGAGTGCGGTGCTTCTCTATACTGGGTACGTGAGGGAATCCATAGTTACGTCATCAGTGCTTATCAGCCAATCAGCGCTCGCGCAGATGGGTATTTCTCGTTTTCTAAGCGACATAGAAACACCAATGCGATCGTTCACAAGTTGGAAAAAAAAGAGGCCTCGTTTACCAGATTGCATTGTTTCTGGCAAATATAAAAGGACTAAAACTGTGAATCAAAAATTTAGGAAAGAGTATAGTGCAAAATATCCGGTCATTGCATTAAAAGTCAGTGACAGTCATGCGTTTTGTACAATTTGTTACATCGATTTTTCTGTGGCGCATGGCGGGATAAACGATTGTTTCAGACATACAAAATCGGCATTTCACCAACAAAAGGCTGAGGCGAAGACAAAAACGATGCAGATAACGACTATTACAATAAGTGTCATAAACATGATATAAACTAGTCCTAACACAAAGGCTTTTCTGCTTACTGTTTGTGCATGTTCAATGTTGTTTTACCAGTATGTTTGTTACTCTGAACTAAATAAAAAACATAATTTCAAAATAATTTTTTAAATAGCAGTAATAATAATAGTTATAATAATAATATAGTAATAAACAGCTTAGAGACATTGGTCATGCCTAGTAGCCGCAAATGATAAAGGGCTCTGTCCACAATCATTATGCTCAGTCATTTGAAATAGTTGGCATCTCTGGGATTGTCCTTGGAATCAAATAGGGTCGAAGTTACTAACCAATTAACCTTTAATATTCGGCTGATTACCAGACAAAACAATTTATTTTTAACACATTAAAAATGCCTATTCTTACTTTCTTGAGTGTGCATTTTGTTGAAATATTGTAAATACCCAAAATGAATACAAACTTTATTATTGCTTTAATAATATGTTTTCAGAATCTCCAAAACGCAAATTATCAAAAAGATTAAGGAAATTGTCAGGAAACTGAAGACAAATTAGAGATATTTTATGTAAGTATTTTAGTCAAGACATTTTACTTCTTGGCCATAAGTCTCACAAAACTAAAATAACAGAATTGTATCAACAAACAATATAATAACTTGTTAAAAACCAAAATGTGTTAAAAGACAGAAATGTTTTATTCTACCTGTTTTTGTACAAAAATTGACTAAAAATGAAGTTAATTTCCATCATAATAATACAATGTGATTTAGTGGAATAAAATGCATTTTGATAATATTTTTATTTATATAAATATACTATTTGTATATATTTTAAATTGGTTTGCTCTTCACATCTAGAAAATTTAGTCATGAATTACAAAGAGAAAATTTGTGCTACAATAATGAATAAAAGGTATATAACAACGTTGATAAAACATAACTTTATTAAATTTTTAGATAAAATTTAGTTGTTGATTGAAAAGTTATTGATTCTATGTCAATATGTGATTCAGTAATTTCTGTCTTTAGCTACAGTTTTAAACTTTAAATGAAAATCAAAAGGAAATCAGAAAAATGAGAATATTAAATATTTACATGCTTTATGAAGGAAAAGAAACCAGGTTTCAATGCCTGTGGTGGGTAGAGCACAGGTGGCCCATTTATGCTTAAGCTTTAAGAACATTTAAAACAACAAACACGCTCCTTCTTATTGAGAAGTAGGGTTTCATACCCTTGAGGGTGTGAATTTAGTACATGGCCAGGTGATTAGAGCACTCAACACATAATCTGAGAGCTGCAGGTTTCAATCACCATCACACCAAACATGCTCACCCTTTCAGTTGTGGGGGCATTATAATATGTCAGTCAATACTACTATTAATTAAATGTAAAAAATTAGCTGCCTTCCCTCTAGTCTTACATTGCTAAATTATGGATGGCTTGTGCAGATAGCCCTTGTGTAGTTTTACATGAAATTCATAAAGCTAACCAAAGTAAACCTAGTAAATAAAGTTTTTACTCCTACTATATTTGCAGAGATGTAAATTTATATACAGGATGGACATTCACATAAGTGGTGTGTGAAAATAATAATACAAGAGTGATCAACAACATTACTTGCATCACAATGAATTTATTTTTACCGAAAATCTCACAAAAGTAATTTTTTTCAAAGACAACTCTCCAAAATTTATAGATTTGAAATTGAGCTTACTTGTTTATAACTTTTTTAAAATATTAATGTTGAATATTTTCTAGTTTTTTTGTGAATGTAAATTAAACCTTTTTGGCATGCATCTCTTGTATCATTAGTTCACAAATTATAATGATTTTTGAAGTTAGATGTAATAGTTATAGATTCACATAATTTTGTCAACATGTCACTTAAGAGCTGTTCAGAATGTCACTAAAATGGAATTAGAAATACATGTACTTGTTGTGCTACACTGAACTGAACCTACAGGGACACCAAGATTGTTTGTTTGTTTTTTTGCTACGTTAAACAAATGTTTCCATTACATTTTATTTTCCATTCTTTTTAAAGGTTTTAAGAAGACCTAAAGTAGAAAATAAACGTGTGATTCAGCTTACGGGGAGGAATTTCATCAAGTTCCATTAATATCATATCAGTGTGTTAAGTCATAATGGTTTGTACATAACTTGTGTGTCAGCACTTTATAAACTTGTTGTCAAAGAAGATAATAAAAATGTAAAAAATTTTGAAGTGATTTTTGTATTCTATTTTTGGATTTTGAAAATATCATATTTTATATAATTATCATGATGAACTGAATTCTACCTCAATAAATTTATCCTTAAATTTTTAATAAGGCAATGCCTTCAGAAATATGACTGTTTTCTAGATATAAAGTATGGTGCAATTGTATCTTTAAAACTTTAACAACACAGCATCTATTTAAAACATTGTAATGATTAATTAACAGAGGACACCAAGTCAGTTTTTAAATTACAATTAGACATATAGGTCTTTATATTTAATCATGATTATTTAGGAATGGATGTTAGCTTTCAAAATTAAAGGAAATGTTCCTTTGTCGTGGTGTGATCAGAGTCGTATTGGATCAACAAGAGACCATTAATGACCTACATTATAATTTAATTATTTCTTCATTTTTTGCAAACAAAGATAAGTCAACTAAATTCATGGTATGAAGAAGAGATAAGTAATAGATAAGACATGTTTATTAATGTTTAAATGAAATTAAAAAGGTGTCTGTGGCCCGTAAGTAACCACACGTATTAGAACTTTGGACACTATCGTGATTTCCTATAGCAGTGATCGTGTGAAAGACATGACAAAGTTAATGTGTGTCTAAAATTATGCCACTGCTGGATGTCATAATGTTGGCAGGAATTTCATTACTCATGTTTTATTGGTTAGACTCCTGTCAGAGAAAACAATATGTAAGAAGGCTGTGGTTATTACAGGACTTATTAGAAAAAATATTTTATACAGCCATTCATTGATTGCAAGCTGGAAGATCATTCATTGAATGGAAAATTATTATTTTGTGACTCATTACAAAACACTTGCAACCTGGCATGAAGCCCATCACTAGTGGCAGTTTTTATATCAAAACATGGAATTGGCAGATGCCCACAAGTGCTGATGGAGACTGATTCAGTTGGTTCTATTGGAATCTTTCAGGAATCCAATGAAACTGGACAACTGGAGGTGATAATGCTAAAGTTGCCAGTTATAAATATATTTCTGAGGGAAGAGGACAAGAACTATGTTTGACAGTTCCAGGGCCTCAGAGTATAGCTAATTCAGTTTTATTATTGTTTAGTTTCAATGCAATCAGTAGAAAGTAGATTACATACAATTCTGTGGCCACAGAAGATGGGATACTGTGATAGAAGACAAACCATTTCTTCTTTATATAGTATTTAATGTTTGTTTATTTGTAAGTAGCTCTAGTCATTTGTTTTCATAACACTTCCATTCAAATAATTCTAGTATTTAATATATAAAAAATGGAGTTTGGGGTGAAGTAGAAGACACTGCAGCTATCAGTGCATTGATGTAAAGTCACTTGTCTGTTATTTAAATTACCAGTTTTTGTCGATTGTAAAGGAAGACAAATGTTTGTGAATACATAAGATTATATCATGAAAGTGTTCATATGGTAAACACACAATCAATAATGTTGTTTGTTTTGGGTTTTTGTTTTTTTAATTTTGCAAATAAATAGTTTATTTGCCACAAACACACAATTGGCTTATCACTGTATTTTAATCTGTAGAGAAAACATAAATTTAACTTATTTTAGGATCTTCCATCCTTTTAAACAAATAAGTTAACTATTTTATGGGTTTTCATTCTGTCCAATATTCGAGTTAATTATTTGGGAGCCGTCCATCTTTTTCAAAAACTGAGTTAAATAAAGAAATTTATATGTCATTTAAATATTTATTTCATGGTATTTTTTCTCATTTCTTCTGAAGGGCATCATGTCAAATATAGGCTGAACAGCCAGCTCAGAGACTTGAAGGCACAACAAGTGAGAGGACATACACCATCTGTTACCTACACAGCTGCTATTAATTCGTAGTTTTGATTATCCCAAAGCTAAAACTGTAAAATGTATTTAGTGGCATATTGCATAATGAAAGGTATACCTTCTTACTCACAGGTCCACAGTTGGGTACATTAACCACTAAGTCATGACCTGATGTTGGTAGAACTTCTGCTGCAATGTAGAACCATGTATACCAAGTTTGAGGGAGAGAACCACAGGTTCAGTACCTAAGAAAATGTCTAAAATAAATTGATGATACCCATGTGAGTTAGTGTGGAACAAAAGATAACAAATAAAGTGGAATTCCAAGTTCTGCTTGGTCTACCAGAAAACACTTTTCAGGTCACCACATCCATCAAGTAACACTTGTCATATATTTTGTGGACTCAACTAGTCTTATACTTTACAGAGTTAAAATAATAATGCTAATATGGTGAAAGTGAGAAAGGTGCTAAGGTATGAATCCAAGTAATAATAATAAGAATTATCTAGTGAAATTTAAACACATTCTTGTCGAAGTAGGTTCAACAAATTACGTTGTAACTCACTAACCTGTCAATATTGAGATCTAGATCATTCTAGATATCTGATGAAAAATTATTTGACTTTTAAAACGCTGCTGAGGAAATTATAGCTCAACTTATGTTCCCTTCTAGAAAGAAAGAAGAAACTTTCCTCTTGTTATTTGCTTCCACATTCTTGCACTGGAGGTCATTAATGTTTGAAAACGAAAAACAAAAAACCAACAAAAACCCTCAATTCCAATATTGTTAATTTCAAGTAAAACTAAATTCAAAAAATATATATCTATATAGCTTAACCATACTTGAACTTCGTCAAAAAAACTGACGTCACTCAAAACTTCAAACACTTTGAAGTGAACACTTAAATTCATGATTTGATTTCCTGCACAGCTGACTCATAACTAATTTCTAAATTTACTATTCCAAATCATATTTTGGGTTAAAAAAATCAGTAATTGTCTCTTTATCTATCAAGTGCTTCTTAATCCAAACACTCCACTCTCAACAGTGTTTACTCATCTTTCCGTTCTATTTTGGTGTTTTAAAATCGTGGTGGATTTACATATATAAAAAAGAAAAAACGTAACTGTAACTAACTTAGAAATGGAGTAATATGCAATGACGACCAAATAAGAGTATAGTGGGAAGTCTATGAAGAAATTGAATAACATCATCAGTAAACCTGGAAACAAGGTTGAAAAGCACGTAGGCTCTTCCTAAAGAGGAAGGTAAAAATAGCAACTTGAATCTCGATTAGTAAGTCTTTGAAAGTCTGATGCTCCTTAACATAATTAGAACATGAAAAACCCACACGGTGAAAATCTTCCAGAGAAGAAAGTACAAAGTACAGAATAGTGAAGCCATTTAACCAATTTTATGTCAGGTATTAAATCACCAAAGTGCCATAACATTGATGTTAATTGTTGAAAACATCAGAAGTTTTAGCTTGTTTGTAAGAAGATATATTATCGGTTCAATAAACTCTCAGAGCAAAACAGACCTAAACATGGAATCATAGGAAGGTAAATCGAAAGACTGCTGTTTTTGAAGACATGTTGACCAATTTATTCCCACGAATAGCACCATAGTCAGTTTTTCGATGCAATTTCTTCATTCGTATATATAAAACAGCTATACTGAGTAAGATATTTCCATAATTAAAAGCAATATTACAGCATTTACGCAAAGGTAATGAGATGAGACCACTTAAATAGACATAGAAACAGATTACAAAATGAAGTCGCAGTATTGACTAACCAAGGCAATGTGAACAACAGGCTCAACAACAAAAGTGCCAGAAATAAAATATAAACAAACTTGGTTACGACTGCAAAAGTCACGTGAACCATTTGTATAAATACCCCATTACTCTTAAAACTTTGAAATATAAATAAAATAATTTTTAATATACCTATACCATTATGGATCTCTACAAGAGTGAAGTCGACAATACCTTTTAAAGGGTACAAGGAGGAGGTAAAACACGATATAACATAATGTTATAAGAAAATAAGTGAAGGATTGATAAAAAAAGAAGCAAAAAATGTTAACACACGTTATAGAAATAGGATACGATGTTATGTCCCATCTGTTTTGACAAATGTAGTTAAAATTACCAGGAAGTGAAATAATGAAGATTTCAAATCACTGGGTCCTGGCATGGCCATGTGGTTAGGGTGTTGGACTTGTAATCTGAGGGTCGAATCCCTCTCACATCGAACACGCTTGTTCTTTCAACCACTAGGGCGTTGTAAGGTTGATCAATCCAACTATTCGTTGGTAAAAAGAGTAGCCAAAGAGTTGGCTGTGGGTGGTGATGACTAGCTGCTTTCCCTCTAGTTTTACACTGGTAAATTATGGATGCTTAGAACAGACAGCCCTCAGTAGCTTTGTACAAAAATACAACGGACAAATGTAAAACTATATTGGGCAAGTAAATACTGTCATCAAAGTGTCAAGTGGTGTCCAAAATGAGAAATTTGTAAAGGAGGGGAAACAGTACCAATTTTGACAACTCAGATTATGTGCGCAAATATTATTTTGAAGAAGATCCAGTTTTACTACTACATATACATTTTATTAATATGAAATAATAATAGCACAGAAATAGTCCGATATTGAGTACCACATAAGTATAACAAAGAGGAAGTTCTTAGAAAATTAATAAAATTATGACACTGACTGAAGTGACGGTGTATTGTTTTCAAGTCAAATGATTTCCAAAATACTTTGTTTCTTCTATAAAGGAGAAATTCTTGTTTTTAATACAAAGTTTTATTATGTTAATGTTTTTTTCTGTGAGTAATAAGCACATAGGTACATTTTAAAATAGAAACAGAAAGTCATAGTTTTTAGTCCAAATAGTAACAAGGTCCAATGTGTTTAAATGATGCGGGAGGTTAAACAAAGATTGTTTCTTTGTCTTCAAATGAAAATATATTTTGAAAAAGAACTCTCTCTTTTTTACTTCCTTTAAAATACTGTTTGAAAATACATTTCATAACATTAAAAAAGTCTGGAGTTCTCTTAGCATCTTTCTCGTAAAAGAATAAGTGTATTGGATTTTAATACCAAGTGTTTTCCATATACAGTATGATTATATGGATAGGAACATCTTTCCAACAAGGAGTGTTGGTAGAGCAAAATTTCAAATTATATGAAATTCCGAAAAAAAAAACGTCTTCAGTGTTTTTAGTGAGTAAAAAACAATAAACAAAACTAGTTAAACAATATGCGTAAAGTAAAAGTCTGAGACATTTGTTTTTCGTTAATAATATAAATAGTTTTTATTTATCCGACTCTATTTAATTAATTCCGTTTTGATTACTCCACTCACTAGAGCCAAGTTTAACCGGAGAAATTAATTAATAATCCATGCGGTTTGTTTGTTTGTTTGTTTATTTGTTTTTTGAATTAAGAACAAAGCTACACAATGGTCTATCTGCACTCTGCCCATCACGGGTATCGAAACCCGGTTTTTAGTGTGTAAGTCCGCAGATATACCACTGTGCCACTGGGGGGCAAATCTATGCGGGATATTATTTTGTGAATGAAAATAAACAACAATTCCATGATTGTGGGGTTTTTGTTTGTTAGTGTTACGCTATACAATAGGATAAAGTTACCCTGTTTGCCAAGGGAAATCAAGCATCAGATTTTAGTGTCAAAGTTTGTAAACTTACTCCTGATGTATCAAGGTTGGTGGTGAAGTAGAATATTTTTCAAAATACTTGGATAATTGGCTAAAAATTACCACTTTTAACTTTCTTGAGTGCTATTAACTAAATATGCATTTTATTTAGATATCTTTATAATCCATAATTCATATATTTCGGTGTCGAGAATAGAAAATCGTAAAACTAAACGTTTATTTGAGATGGAATAGTTTTTGAAGGATAAAGATGAACTTTTCGAAAATTATCGTATTTAGGGTTTGAATTTCTCATAATTTTATTTTTGTAGTTCTACGCGCTTTATAAAGTCATACTGAATGATATGTTTCGTCATGTTCCTATTTATTTCAAAATCATACCCTGAATTTTCATTAATTTTTGAATTTGTATTAGGAACTGTTAATTGAAATTATTAATTATATTTGTTCATATATTTAGATAAACTGTGATCTTATATTTTTGTTTAACATACTTAACATGATTTAATTCCATAACTTTTAAGATGCGTAAATTATATTTCACTACCCTATCATCATCATAAATGATTATTTCAAATTTTCGTTAAGAAAATAAAATTAGTTACTAGAGGACTCTTTTGTTACTCGTCAGCGACCTAAATGTTGACCTTCGTAAGTGTGGAGTATCGTGTTACGTAGTTATTTGCCACATGTGTTTAATATTGTTTAATTGAATTGAAAGGTCGACTCTATCACATTGATTTAAACTTTAATTTTAAAATGTCTGATAAAGAACCAAGGAAACGAAGGAAAAAGAAGGAACTTCATAAAAAAGGTAAGTGATCTGAAAATTTTACTTTGTTTGAGGCTTGATAGTTGGAAATTCTGAACGACTGACACAGTTCAGTTGTCAAAAGAAATTGCCCTGCTATTACTATACTAATTCTGCATAAAATGAAGCTATTGCAATTGAATTTCAGGAGTTAACTCGTTATTCAACAAGTTTAGGTCTTAAAGATAAATAAACCTAAAAGACTTCGATGTACCATTGAAAAACGTTTTGAAATGTAACCAATGGAAACATTTGATGGAAGCGAATCAAACAAGATGATTCCATTCATTCTTAACCAGCAGAATTAGTGTAAGAAGTGACAAAAAATAGTAGAAAGTGACTCGTATACCCAAACTTTAACATTCTTCAAAACCATTAGGAAAGTATCATCTGGTCCAAGAGTCACTTCCTACCATTTTTTGCAGGTTTTTGAATAGTGGGCAGGTACCAGAGGATTGGAAGTTAGCTTTCACCTTAAAAATTACTGTTATGTTTGTATTAAAAAAAACTTTTATTCAAGGATTCAAAATATAAACCTAGAAACTTTTTTTAAAAGAAATAACGATTGTTGTACACTGTCTTGGATGTTAAATAATGTTTAGGGTTAATCATCAGACTAATCTTAAATCAATCAAGATAAGTTCTTATATAAATAGTTAAATTACTCAGGCAAAAATGTTTACAGCTTTTTTCATAAACTACGCTGCCTATGTACAGGTAACTAGTATTGATAGTGTGGGATATAACACTTTTTAAAATTACCTATATTTGTATATAGACAATCTTTTCATCTCTGCTAATGAAGATTTTGGGATTAACCTCTATTGTTCTCCCCCAGCTTTAAAAAGTTTGGTGGCTATTAGTTTCTTAAGCTATTCAAGCAATGTTGTGTTTTAAGTATTGCAGCAAGCAATATATTTGGTTATATGTTCAGAAACACTGAAGGAATAAAGAGATTTTACTCAGTATGTCACTGGTTAAGCCTTATTTAGAGTATTATGTTCAATTTTTAGTTCTTTATCTGTGAAAGAGCATACTATTGAAGAAGGTTTACAGGATGGTTACTAGGTTCACACTTGGGATGGTAAAGTTGTCAGGCAACAACAGGTTAAGATCTTTGTTTTGTTTTCTGAGTGGGATCTAATTGAAGTTTTAAGGTTGTTAAAGGAGTTGGTATAGTTTATGTATCATCTATTTTGTACTGACAATTAGGGTTATAAGACAGGGAAATGTAAATCAGTGTAGGAACCTTATTCGTCTAAAACAGTTTTCATTTTCTAACATTGTGTTTATTGTTTGGAATGGGTCACTCCCAGACATGTTGAATGTAGTAAATTAAAAGGAATTTAAATGAAGGTTTGATAGATATTTCAAAGTTTATTTAGTGTATGGGACATCCATATTTGACCTTATGGTTATGTACATCACATATTTTTTATAAAATATCTTGAAAAGTTAGAGGAAACATTCTACTGTTAAATATATGCATATATTTTACTATTTATAATTGACAAGATTAACTGAATTTCAACAACAGGTTTTGTGGTGTCTTGTGGTCTGTTCTTGATTTTGTGATCCACATAACACCTTAATTTTCACATACCAGCAGTGTTGAGAACTCATATATAAATGTATATGTACACACACACATACACCAAGTATATGGGTGTGTTTTGGCTAGGATTCTTCTACAGTAGGTGTCTGTAACTTGATGGTGGTAAATTCAGTGATAAATGAACAGCACCCACTCAGCTTATTTTAAAATAATGTATTTAAAACATGTGTACAAGAATCCTTTACATATATCATTGTTGTATCTTACATACTATATAGTTCTCTTCTGCTTATCAAAAATGCACTTAGGTTAATTCAATTGGTTTAGAACTCAGAGCACAAACCAAATTATTTTTCTCTATTTTATTGAAATTATTATTTGTGTGTAATTGACTTATGCTGACTTGTAAGTTACTACAGTTGTATCCTGAACTTCCAATACTCAATTATTTTTCTGCATTTAGACATATTTCCAATAATCATCTGCTTTGTGTCATAGTCTACACAGGCATGTTCAGTTCTTTAGAATACTCTTTGATGGGACAAATTGTTGTCTAAAAAATCTCAAACACAGTTAATTTCACTTGAACATATCAGCCATTCACTCCTACAACTGTTAATGTTATCTGATGTTTTTTCTGAATGAAACTTTCATTCATCATTACTTATGGTTCTCTTGTCTCTCGTCTGGCTGCTGCTACTTGCATCTCTTATTTAGGTGTTTTAGAAATTTTTGTAGCCTTGACATAAATAACTTACAGGCACATCTTCCAATAATTTTCTGTTCTTGACTCTTTTATTACAAAAGAAAAACTAAACAATCATGAAATATTAATTTATATATTTATTGATAGTTAGATAACTTTGTAATTTAAAATATCAAAAGCTACACCACAATAACATACCTTGAAATCATCACAATGTACAGTATCAAGGTCTTTGATAGTTCAGAAATGGTAACAAGATTCGAGCTACCAGAATCAAACAAGTCCAGTAGGTTACCATGAATCTCTGTAAGACGAGTAAAGTGACATTTATGTAGATCACATTGATGTGGGCTTATAATAATGTTAACCATTAAAAAATAATTTCAATCTAGTATAAATAATCTTTTAAATATTTTTGAAGAGGGAGATAATGTAGACCTATAATTAGATGTTGTTAGATATCTAGTTTAAATACATGAATTAATTCGGGTATCTTCAAAACATTTGGTTGATATCCAATTAGTGATTAATTATTATTTAAATTACATAGACTACAAGTTAGAACTTGACCAGATATTTTAATAAGCTTATTGGGTGTGCATTGAGGATCTGGGTCATTGTATTAATAAAATTAAAGACTTGAGTTGCAATGGGATATAAGAAAAGGGATTTATTGTTTGGAATTTAAAGAAACTTTACAAATACCATGACATAATTAATGATAATAACATACTTCTGTGTAACAAAAATGAATATTAAAAAACTTGCATCAAAATCGATATACTTGTAATAACTCAAATTGAATCACGAAAAACATATTGTAACGAATATTTAATAATTATTAAAAAGATGCAAAAACTTGGTTAATAATGTGTTTAAGATTTAAAATGACCAATGTACACACACACACATACAGACCTTTTTTAAAATTTCTCATTCCTTATTGTTAGCTTTAACATTTAAATAAGCTGATGTTTTGTTTGAACAAATACTAGTAGCTCATCAGATTAGAGATTGAAAACTCATATGGTCAACTACTTAGGAATATTAGTTACTTTAATGCCATGTAAAGTGAACAAAACTAGGACTAACTCAGTGTAATGAAAATAATCAACTAATCAAAATTGGGTTCCAATTATTACTGTGATAGCCCTTTGGTCATAATCTTCCCTATGCCTATTTCAAACCCTGAGCTCTGAATTATTATGATAAACCTAAGCTTCTAAGTGTCAGGGCTGAGCAACATTTAATGAAATCCAAGCCTTTTACCTGAAGTTGTAATATACAACTATATTGAATATATTGTATAGCATACAACTGTATGCTATAAGATAGCAGTTACAGCATCTTCTCTGTCTCATTGCTTAGAACATCAATGATAATTCTTTAGAATCTTCTCTGTCTCGTTGCTTAGAACATTGATAATAATTCTTTAGCATCTTCTCTGTCTTGCTTTAACATTGATAATAATTCTTTAGCATCTTCTCTGTCTTGTTGCTTGGAACATCAGTGATAATTCTTTAGCATCTTCTCTGTCTCGTTGCTTAGAACATCGATAATAATTCTTTAGCATCTTGTGTCCCGCTGCTTAGAACATCGATAATAATTATTCTTTAGCACTTTGGCTGTGTTATTTAAAAGATTTCCTTTACCATCACATTTTACATACAGCTACTTTTATAGAAAATTAATGCCAGAAGTATATAATAATGTTTAGCATGTGTTCATGAAATTCATGTGCATTTATGTACAACTGTGTTTGTTTTCTGTTGACAGAGGACTTGTCTGCAGAGGAATCTGTTCCAACACCTCGAGAGAAATCCCAAGAGCACACTTCTAAAAGAAAGAAAGTGGAATGCTAATGAACTGTTAGGTTGTAACTGAGCCAATGGATTTGCAAAATGTGTTTTTTTTCATTCTTTTCTCCATTCTCAGTAGATTTACTGTTGCTGCTGTGTTTTTAGCTCTTCATGGTGCTGATAGTAAGTAACTTTATCAGAATAAAATCTCTATTTCTGAGTAAAATTAAGCAGAAAGCATATTAATAACTATATCCTAGAGGTACAGAGTGTTATCTTAACCAGTACATACATGGAAGGTGACTTTGTTGAATTTGTGACACATTATAAAATAGCTTGTCAGGAGCAGTAAAATAAAAGTGAATGGAGTGAAGAGTGACTCAAGTGTATGTACAGTAAATAAAAGTGAGATGGGAAATGTACACAATCACAGTGACTCAAGTATCATTGCGTACACAATACAGTAAATAAAAGTGAGATGAGAAATGTACACACAGTACAGTGACTCAAGTGTACATTACAGTAAATAAAAGTGAGGATGAAATGTACACAGTACAGTGACTCAAGTATCATTACAGTAAATAAAAGTGAGATGGGAAATGTACACAGTACAGTGACTCAAGTGTTCAGTACAGTACATAAAAGTGGGATGGGAAATGTACACAGTACAGTGACTCAGAATGTATGTACAGTACATAAAAGTGGGATGGGAAATGTACACAGCACAGTGACTCAAGTGTATGTACAGTACATAAAAGTGAGATGGAAAATGTACACACAGTACAGTGACTCAAGTGTAGGTACAGTAAATAAAAATGAAATGGAAAATGTACACAATTTATATAGGTATTCTTAGTAAATTCAGAATCATACTGTATATTGGTTCATAATTATGAGGTAATTCCATGGTGGTAGTTAAAAGATAGAACAGTGTGTGTGTGTGTGTGTGAAAAAGAATCTTTAATATATTGTAGTTGATTAAAATTTGTTTTAACAGTGTAAAATTATACAGTAGTAAACAGTGACATATACTAAATAATGGTAGAATCATTGGTATGTACATAAAAGGTGTAAACAGTCTTGTTTCCTAAAACTGGATAATTTTCAATTAAAATTGTAATTAGTTGTATGTGATTATTGATTATTAGTTATCCAAGTACTTGGAACATTGTCATTATTATTTCATATTATTATTTTTAATTTATTCAGGTTTGTTCAATATTAACAGTTAGTGTCATCACGATTGACATAATATCCAGTTATTACTATTTTTGACTATTCTAACTATTCAAGTCTTGTGTGAGAATGATCAGTTAGTTGAGCAAAATCAACTGAGGAGTGTAACAGTTAATTATCAACCTACACTAATCACCCAGCTGTATTTATCATTATAAGTGCACTGTTTTGAAACATGATTTATGGAATAAACTACGATAGCATAATCATTTTAAAAACTCTAATATTTGTATCTTCAATTTTACTTGAAAACATATTTACTTACATTGTTTGAAGGAACTCTGCATGTGTCAGTTGCTAAAGGATACTTATGACCTTTGAGTGTACCAAGATGGGCTCTTATGTCTCATTAAAAGTTGAGAAGTTTAGTATGTGAACATTGTTCTTATGTATGGAACTTTGTTCAATGTTTTGAATTTCTTCCAATCTGTAGTATTTTGGTGATTTTCAATGTTAATGAAAAATGGCAGTTATATTACAGATTCCAAATTGTTGGTTATCACTAAACACGGTAGTTTTAGTAGTAGGGATGGGCCTAGAAAAAATAATGGTTGCACATTCAATACATAACTCTATGATGTTTAGAAATAAATGCTCAAGTTAAGTCTTTGGCCTTATTTGTGTATGTTATTACCATTATCGTGTGTTTTGCAGCTTACGAGGCCATCGGTATCATTGATAAGTGTTGCTAAAGTGGAGAAATGAGACATAACTAAAGAACCAAAGGGTTGTCTTTCTTTTTTTCCTGTGCTATTCCAAAGAATTTGTGAAGTTTTGCATTGGTTTCAGTATGACAGAAGAACAGTTTAAGATTACTTGGGAATAGGTTGCCACTAATCAAATTACCGTGCTTAGTATAAGCTAAACATCTCATAATTCCAACAAAAAGGATGTTATTACCCCTTGTTTTTAACTTCATTGTGTAAATATGATATTCCATTGTTAAAATGTTTGTACACAAGATGAAATTGGAATTATCAGTAAATACAATAACTATCTACAGTAGTAGGAAATATATCTTACTATATGACACAAGACCATCACTAAGCATGTTAGGGATACCCGAGAACAAGATGACTGCCAGTGTATAAGTCTGTGATCTTTGCAAGTAATTTCTAATGTTGAGTCATTAGCCTTATTTGTGTACCTAATTGCCATTATTGAGGGATGTCATAAGGCGTTGAGATTTCTAGTATCATTGACAAGTGTTGCTAAAGTGGAGAACTGGAAACTAACTGAAGAACCAAAGTGTTCATAATTCTTTTTTATCTCCCCACACTAACCCGAAAAATAAATGAAGTTTTTTACAATGTATTTAGTATAACAAAGGAAGCATTTTGTAAGAAGCACTTGGAAACAGGCTGTCACAAAGCCTGGTTGAACCAGGTGATAATGTTTTAACACTCTAATGCCGAAACATTGTTTCAAAATGTAGGTAGTAATTAGTAAACACCACGATGGAAATGTATCAATGACATTTGAATGCTTTACTAATGAAATCAAGGCAATGTTGTTTGATATTCAGATGTCAATTGGTGGTACACTTTAATAATGGAATGATGCACAGGACCAAGTGCATTTTTTAGTTATTGCAGGATTAGTGTTTTTCTTTGCACATGTATTCTGTTTAAATAAATATGTAAGAAGGGAAAAAAAGAAAAGAAAAACTGTTAATATCTGAATATATGACTAACCAGTTCCAGTCAGTTACCACTCTCCCATTAAAAAGTGGTTTTGGTTTGCAAGATTATGAAAGAGTACATGCACATTTATAATAACATACCACACATTATATATTTAAGTTATTAATTTTTTTGTGTGTTGTTTTCTACCAGAGGTCTAGACTTGTTTTCTTAGATAAGCGTGTAAGACTAACTTTAAAGCAGGTTGTGCTTATTTGAACCTTGTATCTAACATATTTCTGTTCTACATATATAGGAGGAGCATTAGATTTCATGGATGAGATCTGAACATTTAGACAATGAAGATCCTTTATTTAGTGCTGAAATTCATCCAGATTGGGAAGAAGCGAGGAGGGATGAAGAAGGGTGGCAACTAGTTGTAGAACCTAGAGGTTAAAAACTTTCCATTGTGTTTGTTTGTGGATTACAATTGCTGAAAAAGTTACTTTAAAACCTGGTGCTTGAGTATGTATGTTTTATGTAATTCAGTGTTTCACCTGTTTACAATATACAAGTCAAATGTTATAAGTTTTTGAACTAGAAGGTAAAGCAGTGTTTGGTTACCTGTGACTAACTCTATAATCTACTTTAAAATGGCGCTGACATCATCAAATATAACAGCTCTGTACTAAAATTGTATAATTTACTATTTTCATCATGCGCACTGTTGGTTGATCAGCATGTAACCTCCCTATCACTTTCAGGCACTTGGAGGTGTGGTGGCCATTTGTGTTCCCATGGGTCGCCGCATCTGTTTTGTTCTCTCTACCTGTCACCTGGAGAGACATATGATCAATCAGACATTTATGCTCTTGTTGAAGTTACCATCTCCTTTCTAATCCTGGGGACTTTAATGGACATCATCTCCTCTGGGAAGTGCTGTTATTGATAGGAGGGTTACTCTGTGACATATGCTCTGATCACAACCTTTCTCTTTTCAATACTGGTTCTTCCACTTATTTTCATGCACCTGGTCGTTCATTTACTGCTATTGATCTCTGGTTTGCTCCCATTCATTATTTTTTCCATTTTCCTGGAAGAGGTTGACAATAATCCACTAGGCAGTGATTATTTTCCACATACTTTTGAGAGAGACGGCGTTGTCAATACCACCTACCCGTGTGGCTTTAGGTGGAAACTGGATCAGGCAACTGGTCCACTTTCACTGCTCTTACAGAACTTGATACTGCCATCATTAGGCGGCAGCTATCAATAGATGACTATGTGGCAGCGGTAACTGACTGTATTGTACAAGCAGCTGCTCATTGTATTCCTAAAACCTCATTGACATGTTTTCCGTGATATCCTTGTTCGTGGTGGAATCCTGCCTGTCACATGGTGCAAGCTCAAAAAATGGGCCTGGGATACTTTCCGTAGATATCCCACGCCTTTAAACCGCATGCAGCTTTCCAGCGGGCCAGTGCACATGCTGTGTGGGTGGGACATCAAAACCAGAAGGAATCTTGGATTAAGTTCACAACTAGCATATCTTCTACCACCAGTTCCAAGGTTATATGGGACAGGGTTTGAAGGTCAGTGGGCAATTTAACTGTCCCCCCCTCTCAATCTTACTCTCTGATGGCGAGGTAGCTGATGTCTGGAGCATTGCTGATACTCTAGGCAGCTTTTGCGGGTATCGCTACTTCTGCGTTACTGCCCAGCCATCAAGGCTCGGACTGAAATGTTAAGCCTCTTTCGCTTCGAACTGACTGTCTCTTTGACTATAATCGTCCCTTTACACTGGTGGAACTGAAAATGGCCCTTCATTGGTCTGGCAGTACATCTTTTGGACCTGATGATGTACACTATGACATGCTGCGCTATCTCTCTCCTGCTTCTCGAGATATTCTTCTAACTGTTTTTAACGGATCTGGCGGGAGAATGTTTTCCCTAATGCCTGGCACCGAACTATTATCTTACCTTTCTCTAAGCCTGGAAAGATCCCAAGATTCCTTCACACTACCGTCCAATTGCTTAGTGAGTTGTTTGAGTACCTGCTTAGAGAGATGGTTAATGCTCGACTTGTTTGGTTCCTCGAATCAAACTACCTCCTCTTCCATACCAGTGTGGATTCGAAGACAGCTCAACCGTGAACCACTTGATTGACTTGAAGCGTCAATCAGAGAAGCCTTTCTTAAATGACAATATCTTGTATCAATATTCTTTAACATTGAGAAGGCTTATAACATACATGGAGGTATGGCATTTTGCAAGACTTCCATCTGTATGGAGTTCACGTGGCCTTTTGCTCATTTTATTTAAAAAATTTAATGGACAGGAAATTCCAAGTCCGTGTGGGTTTGACACTTTCGTTATTTTAAACAGGATCTTGGAGTCCCTCAGGACTGTGTTCTGAGTGTCACACTTTTCAGTATAAAAATGAATGCTATCACTGAACAACTCCCTCTCACTGTTGCAAATGGGCTCTATGTCAGCGACTTTCACATCTCATGTTAGTTGTCGAACATGAGGTATATAAATAGTAGCTAGTGGAATGCCCTCAATCGTTTACTGAAATGGGTCACAGCAAACGTTTTTAACTTCTCTCTCTCTAAAATTGTTTTGCATGCTCTTTTGTCACCAACAGGAATTATTCACCCTGATCCTGAACTCCGTATTGGTGAAGTTGTGGCTGCCTGTGGTCCCTGAGACAAAGTTCTTGGGGCTTATTGTTGACCATAAGCTGACCTTTATACCACACATCAAGCAGCTACAGGTCAAATGTACAAGAGCACTGAACATCTTCTGTGTCCTCTCTTTCACCACTTGGGGTGGATCGATATTCTATGCTAAA
>NC_134827.1:40836040-40899527 GCF_004210375.1 Tachypleus tridentatus | reverse complement strand
GTTAACTATCTATACTTTTGTACTTTAGTTATTTCTGTTACAAAGTGTAATTCTGTCGTAGTTAAATATCTATACTTTTGTACTTTCTTTATTTCTGTTACAAAGTGTAATTCTGTCGTAGTTAACTATCTATACTTTTGTACTTTCGTTATTTCTGTTACAAAGTGTAATTCTGTCGTAGTTAACTATCTATACTCTTGTACTTTCGTTATTTCTGTTACAAAGTGTAATTCTGTCGTAGTTAACTATCTATACTCTTGTACTTTCGTTATTTCTGTTACAAAGTGTAATTCTGTCGTAGTTAACTATCTATACTCTTGTACTTTCGTTATTTCTGTTACAAAGTGTAATTCTGTCGTAGTTAACTATCTATACTCTTGTACTTTCGTTATTTCTGTTACAAAGTGTAATTCTGTCGTAGTTAACTATCTATACTTTTGTACTTTCGTTATTTCTGTTACAAAGTGGAATTCTGTCGTAGTTAACTATCTATACTTTTGTACTTTCGTTATTTCTGTTACAAAGTGTAATTCTGTAGTAGTTAACTATCTATACTCTTGTACTTTCGTTATTTCTGTTACAAAGTAGAATTCTGTCGTAGTTAACTATCTATACTCTTGTACTTTCGTTATTTCTGTTACAAAGTGGAATTCTGTCGTAGTTAACTATCTATACTCTTGTACTTTCGTTATTTCTGTTACAAAGTGGAATGTCGTAATTCTGTCGTAGTTAACTATCTATACTTTTGTACTTTCGTTATTTCTGTTACAAAGTGGAATTCTGTCGTAGTTAACTATCTATACTTTTGTACTTTCGTTATTTCTGTTACAAAGTGGAATTCTGTCGTAGTTAACTATCTATACTCTTGTACTTTCGTTATTTCTGTTACAAAGTGGAATTCTGTCGTAGTTAACTA
The DNA here is from genome assembly GCF_004210375.1 of Tachypleus tridentatus. NCBI lineage: Eukaryota > Metazoa > Arthropoda > Merostomata > Xiphosura > Limulidae > Tachypleus > Tachypleus tridentatus. The sequence continues at coordinate 40,898,611 of NC_134827.1, read as the reverse complement.
TCTATACTCTTGTACTTTCGTTATTTCTGTTACAAAGTGGAATTCTGTCGTAGTTAAATATCTATACTTTTGTACTTTCGTTTTCGTTATTTCTGTTACAAAATGGAATTCTGTCGTAGTTAACTATCTATACTCTTGTACTTTCGTTATTTCTGTTACAAAGTGGAATTCTGTCGTAGTTAACTATCTATACTCTTGTACTTTCGTTATTTCTGTTACAAAGTGGAATTCTGTCGTAGTTAACTATCTATACTCTTTTGTACTTTCGTTATTTCTGTTACAAAGTTAGAATTCTGTCGTAGTTAACTATCTATACTCTTGTACTTTCGTTATTTCTGTTACAAAGTGGAATTCTGTCGTAGTTAACTATCTATACTCTTGTACTTTCGTTATTTCTGTTACAAAGTGGAATTCTGTCGTAGTTAACTATCTATACTCTTGTACTTTCGTTATTTCTGTTACAAAGTGTAAATTCTGTCGTAGTTAACTATCTATACTCTTGTACTTTCGTTATTTCTGTTTTACAAAGTGGAATTCTGTCGTAGTTAACTATCTATACTCTTGTACTTTCGTTATTTCTGTTACAAAGTGTGAATTCTGTCGTAGTTAACTATCTATACTCTTGTACTTTCGTTATTTCTGTTACAAAGTTAATTCTGTCGTAGTTAACTATCTATACTTTGTACTTTTCGTTATTTCTGTGGAATTCTGTCGTAGTTAACTATCTATACTTTTGTACTTTCGTTATTTCAAAGTTACAAACTTTTGTAGAATTCTGTCGTAGTTAACTATCTATACTCTTGTACTTTCGTTATTTCTGTTACAAAGTGGAATTCTGTCGTAGTTAACTATCTATACTCTTGTACTTTCGTTATTTCTGTTACAAAGTGGAATTCTGTCGTAGTTAACTGTCTATACTCTTGTACTTTAATTATTTCTGTTACAAAGTGGAATTTTGTCGTAGTTAACTATCTATACTCTTGTACTTTCGTTATTTCTGTTACAAAGTGGAATTCTGTCGTAGTTAACTATCTATACTCTTGTACTTTCGTTATTTCTGTTACAAAGTAGAATTCTGTCGTAGTTAACTATCTATACTCTTGTACTTTCGTTATTTCTGTTACAAAGTGTAATTCTGTCGTAGTTAACTATCTATACTCTTGTACTTTCGTTATTTCTGTTACAAAGTAGAATTCTGTCGTAGTTAACTATCTATACTCTTGAACTTTCGTTATTTCTGTTACAAAGTGGAATTCTGTCGTAGTTAACTATCTATACTTTTGTACTTTCGTTATTTCTGTTACAAAGTAGAATTCTGTCGTAGTTAACTATCTATACTCTTGTACTTTCGTTATTTCTGTTACAAAGTGGAATTCTGTCGTAGTTAACTATCTATACTCTTGTACTTTCGTTATTTCTGTTACAAAGTGTAATTCTGTCGTAGTTAACTATCTATACTCTTGTACTTTCGTTATTTCTGTTACAAAATGTAATTCTGTCGTAGTTAACTATCTATACTTTTGTACTTTCGTTATTTCTGTTACAAAGTGTAATTCTGTCGTAGTTAACTATCTATACTTTTGTACTTTCGTTATTTCTGTTACAAAGTGGAATTCTGTCGTAGTTAACTATCTATACTTTTGTACTTTCGTTATTTCTGTTACAAAGTGGAATTCTGTAGTAGTTAACTATCTATACTCTTGTACTTTCGTTATTTCTGTTACAAAGTGTAATTCTGTCGTAGTTAACTATCTATACTCTTGTACTTTCGTTATTTCTGTTACAAAGTGGAATTCTGTCGTAGTTAACTATCTATACTTTTGTACTTTAATTATTTCTGTTACAAAGTGGAATTCTGTCGTAGTTAAATATCTATACTTTTGCACTTTCGTTATTTCTGTTACAAAATGGAATTCTGTCGTAGTTAACTGTCTATACTTTTGTACTTTAATTATTTCTGTTACAAAGTGGAATTCTGTCGTAGTTAACTATCTATACTCTTGTACTTTCGTTATTTCTGTTACAAAGTGGAATTCTGTCGTAGTTAACTATCTATACTCTTGTACTTTCGTTATTTCTGTTACAAAGTGGAATTCTGTCGTAGTTAACTATCTATACTTTTGTACTTTCGTTATTTTTGTTACAAAGTGTAATTCTGTCGTAGTTAACTATCTATACTTTTGTACTTTCTTTATTTCTGTTACAAAGTGTAATTCTGTCGTAGTTAACTATCTATTCTCTTGTACTTTCGTTATTTCTGTTACAAAGTAGAATTCTGTCGTAGTTAACTATCTATACTCTTGTACTTTCGTTATTTCTGTTACAAAGTGGAATTCTGTCGTAGTTAACTATCTATACTTTTGTACTTTCGTTATTTCTGTTACAAAGTGGAATTCTGTCGTAGTTAACTATCTATACTTTTGTACTTTCGTTATTTCTGTTACAAAGTGGAATTCTGTAGTAGTTAACTATCTATACTCTTGTACTTTCGTTATTTCTGTTACAAAGTGGAATTCTGTCGTAGTTAACTATCTATACTTTTTGTACTTTAATTATTTCTGTTACAAAGTGGAATTCTGTCGTAGTTAACTATCTATACTCTTGTACTTTCGTTATTTCTGTTACAAAGTGGAATTCTGTCGTAGTTAACTATCTATACTTTTGTACTTTCGTTATTTCTGTTACAAAGTAGAATTCTGTCGTAGTTAACTATCTATATTCTTGTACTTTCGTTATTTCTGTTACAAAGTGGAATTCTGTCGTAGTTAAATATCTATACTTTTGTACTTTCTTTATTTCTGTTACAAAGTGTAATTCTGTCGTAGTTAACTATCTATACTTTTGTACTTTAGTTATTTCTGTTACAAAGTGTAATTCTGTCGTAGTTAACTATCTATACTTTTGTACTTTCTTTATTTCTGTTACAAAGTGTAATTCTGTCGTAGTTAACTATCTATACTTTTGTACTTTAGTTATTTCTGTTACAAAGTGTAATTCTGTCGTAGTTAACTATCTATATTCTTGTACTTTCGTTATTTCTGTTACAAAGTGTAATTCTGTCGTAGTTAACTATCTATACTCTTGTACTTTCGTTATTTCTGTTACAAAGTGTAATTCTGTAGTAGTTAACTATCTATACTCTTTTACTTTCGTTATTTCTGTTACAAAGTAGAATTCTGTCGTAGTTAACTATCTATACTCTTGTACTTTCGTTATTTCTGTTACAAAGTGGAATTCTGTCGTAGTTAACTATCTATACTTTTGTACTTTCGTTATTTCTGTTACAAAGTGGAATTCTGTCATAGTTAACTATCTATACTTTTGTACTTTCGTTATTTCTGTTACAAAGTGGAATTCTGTAGTAGTTAACTATCTATACTCTTGTACTTTCGTTATTTCTGTTACAAAGTAGAATTCTGTCGTAGTTAACTATCTATACTCTTGTACTTTCGTTATTTCTGTTACAAAGTGGAATTCTGTCGTAGTTAACTATCTATACTTTTGTACTTTCGTTATTTCTGTTACAAAGTGGAATTCTGTCGTAGTTAACTATCTATACTCTTGTACTTTCGTTATTTCTGTTACAAAGTGGAATTCTGTCGTAGTTAAATATCTATACTTTTGTACTTTCGTTATTTCTGTTACAAAGTGGAATTCTGTCGTAGTTAACTATCTATACTCTTGTACTTTCGTTATTTCTGTTACAAAGTGGAATTCTGTCGTAGTTAACTATCTATACTTTTGTACTTTCGTTATTTCTGTTACAAAGTGGCATTCTGTCGTAGTTAACTGTCTATACTCTTGTACTTTAATTATTTCTGTTACAAAGTGGAATTCTGTCGTAGTTAACTATCTATACTCTTGTACTTTCGTTATTTCTGTTACAAAGTGGAATTCTGTCGTAGTTAACTATCTATACTCTTGTACTTTAATTATTTCTGTTACAAAGTGGAATTCTGTCGTAGTTAACTATCTATACTCTTGTACTTTCGTTATTTCTGTTACAAAGTGGAATTCTGTCGTAGTTAACTATCTATACTCTTGTACTTTCGTTATTTCTGTTACAAAGTAGAATTCTGTCGTAGTTAACTATCTATACTCTTGTACTTTCGTTATTTCTGTTACAAAATGGAATTCTGTCGTAGTTAACTATCTATACTTTTGTACTTTCTTTATTTCTGTTACAAAGTAGAATTCTGTCGTAGTTAACTATCTATACTCTTGTACTTTCGTTATTTCTGTTACAAAGTGTAATTCTGTCGTAGTTAACTATCTATACTCTTGTACTTTCGTTATTTCTGTTACAAAGTGTACTTCTGTAGTAGTTAACTATCTATACTCTTGTACTTTCGTTATTTCTGTTACAAAGTGGAATTCTGTAGTAGTTAACTATCTATACTCTTGTACTGTCGTTATTTCTGTCACAAAGTGGAATTTTATCGTAGTTAACTATCTATACTTTTGTACTTTCGTTATTTCTGTTTCATTCCAGCTTTTAAAATCATTAACATATTTTAAAGAACTTCAAACAAAGTAATACAAGTGATTCCCATTGTTAAAGAGTCTTTTCAGGTAATGTTACCTTTAGTTTCATATATTTAATTTTGTTACTCACATTTAGTCCTGCATTTGTATTGGAAATGCATTCTATCGAATCGCAGTGATCGTTAAAGTTTATATACGTAACTGAGTATTTTTTTATGCTAACATTTTGAACGCTTTATTTTAGATAGGTGCCAATATTCTCCTGTTCTTCTGTGTTAATATTCTTGGTGTCATATCTTTCTACTACGCTGAAAGACAACTAAGACAGGCCTTTTTAGAAACTCGCCAAAGTCTGGAGGCGAAACTAATCTTAGAGGAAGAATCACAGGAACAAGTATGTTAATTATTATGTTGTGAGAAAAGAAAACATGTTTCTGATTAACATTTATGTTCTTCAAGGTATGCGGGTGTGCTACTTAATATATGTGGCATACTAAAACAATAGCCCGGCATGGCCAGGTGGGTTAAGGTGCGCGACTCGTAATTTGAGTGTCGCGGGTTTGAATCCACTTAGCACCAAACATGTTCGCCCTTTCAGTCGTGGGAGCGTTATAATGTTTCGGTCAATCCCACTATTCGTTGGTAAAAGCGTAGCCCAAGAGTTGGCGGTGGGTGGTGATGACTAGCAGCCCTCCCTCTAGTCTTACACTGCAAAATTAGGGACAGCTAGTTGCAGATGACGCTCGTGTAGCTTTAGGCAGCAAAATTAAAAAAACACAAACAAATAACTCTCAAATATTGTTGTTGTTTCCTTATACAATATACTATTATGTTTACATTGTTAGAACTGTTTGTGTTTATCTGGTGTAACTTTTAAAAACAAGATTTTTTTTCTCTTTCTCACTAGATATATTTGTTGAAACACTGACTGTAACAGAAACTGTTCTTTCTCACCAGCTGTACTTGTTGAAATACTCACTGTAACAGAGATTGTTCTTTCTCACTAGATATACTTGTTGAAAAACTGACTGTAACAGAAACTGTTCTTTCTCACCAGCTGTACTTGTTGAAACACTGACTGTAACAGAAACTGTTCTTTCTTACCAGCTGTACTTGTTGAAACACTGACTGTAACAGAAACTGTTCTTTCTCACCAGCTGTACTTGTTGAAATACTGACTGTAACAGAGATTGTTCTTTCTTACCAGCTGTACTTGTTGAAACCTCACTCTAACAGAGCTGTTCTTTCTCACCACCTGTACTTGTTGAGAATACTGACTGTAACAGAGCTGTTCTTTCTCCCAGCTGTGCTTGTTGAATACTGACTGTAACAGAGCTGTTCTTTCTCTCACCAGCTGTTGCTTGTTGAAATACTGACTGTAACAGGGTTGTTCTTTCTCACCAGCTGTTGCTTGTTGAGTACTGACTGTAACAGAACTGTTCTTTCTTACCAGCTGTACTTGTTGAAACACTGACTGTAACAGAAACTGTTCTTTCTCACCAGCTGTACTTGTTGAAATACTGACTGTAACAGAGATTGTTCTTTCTTACCAGCTGTACTTGTTGAAACACTCACTCTAACAGAAGCTGTTCTTTCTCTCTTGCTGCTGCCCGTTGAAATGCTGACTGTAACAGAGCTGTTCTTTCTCACCAGCTGTACTTGTTGAAATACTGACTGTAACAGAAACTGTTCTTTCTCACCAGCTGTACTTGTTGAAACACTGACTGTAACAGAAACTGTTCTTTCTTACCAGCTGTACTTGTTGAAACACTAACTGTAACAGAAACTGTTCTTTCTCACCAGCTGTACTTGTTGAAATACTGACTATAACAGAGATTGTTCTTTCTTACCAACTGTACTTGTTGAGAACACTGACTGTAACAGAAACTGTTCTTTCTCACCAGCTGTGCTTGTTGAGCACTCAACTAGCAGGAGTTGTTCTTTCTCACTGGATATTCTTGTTGGAAACCTTACTGTAACAGAGCTGTTCTTTCTCACCAGCTGTACTTGTTGAAACACTGACTGTAACAGAGCTGTTCTTTCTCATCAGCTGTGCTTGTTGAAACACTGACTGTAACAGAAACTGTTCTTTCTCACCAGCTGTACTTGTTGAAACACTGACTGTAACAGAGATTGTACTTTCTCACCAGCTGTATTTGTTGAAACACTGACTGTAACAGAAACTGTTCTTTCTCACCAGCTGTACTTGTTGAAATACTGACTGTAACAGAAACTGTTCTTTCTCACCAGCTGTACTTGTTGAAACACTGACTGTAACAGAAACTGTTCTTTCTCACCAGCTGTACTTGTTGAAACACTGACTGTAACAGAGGTTGTGTTTTCTCACCAGCTGTACTTGTTAACATGTTTTAATTTCAAGAAGTGTGTTTTATCCTTCACAGGAAAGACTACTACTGTCCGTTCTGCCTCAACACCTGGCAGCTGAGATTCGACAGGACCTGGGGGCAGTCGTCACTGGCCAGTTTAAGAAGATTTATATGAGCCGACATGAGAACGTTAGGTAAGTAATGTCTTGTGTATTGCAGGTGAGTAATGTACCGTGTATTATTAACTACACGTCAGAATTTGTGTTGCTTATCCTGTCGTGTCATTTGAATTTCAAGATGTTTTGCTGCCAATGCCAACCTGTCTGGAAGCAACTCTAAGAAAAACGAATTGATATGGTATTAAAGCCTATTCTACGCTAGCGAAGCATGATTGTAATTAATTATGATAGTGACAAGTTATTTGTAAAACGGTGAATACACATTACATTTGAGCTTCTTTTCAGTCAGAGATTCTGCTCGATTACACCCTGTAACACAAATTTTGTTCCTGGATAGCATGTGTTATTTCTTAATTGCTAATGTGAAAGTACAGAAAATGGCCATTATTCCCTTCAAACTTTGCTTTAGTGACCTGGATAATGAAATATACAAATTAACCTATTTTTCATGTAAAAACGGGCAAATTTGCACATTTTCATTTACATAAGGTCTGAATAAAACAATATATGAATCAAGATTTACGTGTATTTATACTAAAGTTATACAAAAATGTTTAGAAGTGAGTAGGTTTTGAGATTTGCGACTTTAATGTAAATCAATTTCACTTATCAAGCCCTAAATATAGTTTTCAATAGTTTTCCCATCATGTTTTCGTTATACGCTCCCAGGTCACAAAAGCAAAGTTTGAAGAGCAAAATAGGTATTTTCCATTTACTTTAGGCATAATCAATTGTGAAATAACACTTTCTGACTACGAACAAGAAAAAGTAAACATTTTGTTACATGGTGTTATTTAAGTAAAAATACGACAGTCTTTAGTAGGTAGAATTAATTCTATGTACAAGAATACTTACAACGTTTCGGTAGTACGTGCGATCTTTATCGGATACAAGGTTACACGTTTATATTTTTCTAAAGCTATCACCGTATTTTTCAGCGTACTTTAAAGGCTATCTTCAGGAAAAAAAATATTTTTTACAGTTATCATTTATTTATTTGTTCAAAATCACCATAATCTTTTTATAATTCTTTAGAATACTTCAAAAATAGTAGACGCATAAATTTTTTACCTTCATCGTATAGGACGCAAGGAGATTTTAGAGACGCATTTTCTTGTAAGAGAAGTGCGTCTTATACATCGAAAAATACGATACTTCACCTTCTTGATTGTATTATATACTGTCGCCTTTGGCATGTTGACGGCCTTTGCCACCGACTTTTCCTTTCGTGGATTCTCACTTGTTGTAACATGGCGCATTTTTCTCATCACGACTGAAGTATCGACTTTTTTGTAGGTGCCTTTCTGGATGGTTCTAGTGTCCCAAACTGATTCATATTCTTTTGATTACTCATTTTCAGTGGCATTACGTTACCTACAAAACGCAAAACAATAGCGAAAGGTACTTCTGCTACATTATGTTCCATCATAATTTTGAATCGGCTGTGGTCGTCTCGTGATTTGTTTATTTGAATATTCGAGTGTATAATTTTAATATAGCTTATTCAACAGTCTGTAACTTATATTTGCATTAAAGTCCCAAAATATTTTTGGTTATGTTTAATCAATATTGGAGGTTAATACGTCAAGCTATTTCTTAAAACACGATTTCTGTGACGAACTGATGATGCGTTTATAAATGTTGTTGAATTATAATCCTCATGATGAGGAAAGAGGACACCTAAACTTTTAATTACTATGTCTTGAATCATGAAGATCCGCGCCTATTTAAAGAAAAAAGAAATGAAACTAGAAACCTTACGTTTTCCTAACACCCATCACAAATAATAAAGCACGTAATCTTACAGCGACAAAAACTAGTTCTCAAATTTTGTAATCCTTGTTTTTCAGAAAATAAATCAGCTGAACTTTCAGCCTTCGAATCTATTCTTGCAAGTCAGAACACAATTCCCGCTCGTTGACAGAGTATATTGAAATAAAGGTGTGTTTTTTTTTGAAAATCTGTCATCTGTAATGACAAAATATTTAGCGTGATATCCTGTCTTCAAATAATCTTTAATTACTTCTGATAATCCGTGACAAACATGATTAACTTCCAATGACTTACATGGCACCAAAGGAGCTTAACATGGCAGCAAAGGAGCTTAAGAGACTCCATAACGATTAGGAGTAAAAGCGAAAACTACCATATTTGGCAAGTCTTGTTTTATATAGCAACACTGTCTTTAATTTAAGACTACGTTGTTTTCGTAGAAATGATGAAATTAAACAGAGGGCTGTAATTACGAGGCAAATGAGATCCATTTATAGATTCCGCTGCTTGGCAGCAGACGATGGATGAGCAAAGCTCAACGTTTAGTGTGCTAATAAACAAGTCCTTTTGTCCAGTAAATCTTCTACACACGTGCAACGTTTTGTTTTTTTTTTCTTTAGCTTTACATGTACTTATACTGACGTGTTTACTATTTAAAATGTCAAATATTCTAAACGAAAATGATCATTAAATGACATCTGATTAATGTTTCTTTTTTTTCCTGTGTAGTATCTTATTTGCTGACATTGTTGGCTTCACTGCTATATCATCTACATGTCCGGCTGCGGAACTCGTGAGGACTCTGAACGAGTTGTTTGCACGATTTGACAAACTAGCGGAGGTGAGATTACACCAATCGCTTTTAGAAGGTTGGATGAAGTCAGTTGGAAAACACGGCTTTGATTCACTTAGAAATAGAGTCGGATGAGCTTTAATATGGAATATGCTGTTTATCCACTAACAAGAAACTTTAGAGTGACATACGTTGATAATCCACAAATAACAAAACTTAAAGTGACATAACTTAAAGTGTTATTTCGCTAATAACAAGCTTTAGAGTGACATACGTTATTAATCTACTAACAACAAACTTTAGAGTGACATTAGAGCCCTTGAGGTGTTTATATGTTTAAAAAGAGTGTTCATATGTCATTTGGTTTAGGATAATTATTTCGGTTTTGTTTACGAAATTTCTCACAAAGCCACTCAATAGCTATCCATGCTAGCTGTTTCCCGAGTTCACGTGATAGACGAGAGAGACGTGACTACTCAATACCCTACTCCACCCGCCAAGCATGTTTGGTAACGTTCGTAACGTTATGAGTCTTAACTATGAAATCGTGATATACCTGTTTTGTGTGTCTTTTAGGAAAAAGCTGCATAATAGATTATTTGCACTGTGTGGTTACGCAGATCGAGCCCGAAATTCTAGCCTATTTGGGGTATTTTCATATTATCAAAATACTGTTTATCTTTATACAGATTAATAAATAGTAAAACTACATACATGTATCTGCAAAGATACCTGAATTACTAAGAAATATCCGGTAAGAAAATTTTCTTCCATATGTAAATTAACGACAATCGACTCTTTATAAATTCTCACTAACTGAACTGAATTTTAGAACCAAGTGGCGAAATTTCAAGAAGTCTGAAACACAAACTTGGAAGTGTTCTTGTATAGAAAACTGGGACACAAAGTAGAATAAATACTCAAAAGAGCAGCATATCTCTACTTACATGAATGTCTCTGAAAGCAGTTGTCGGTATTTGCCATCGTTTTTGTATTACAACGTCTTTAAACAGTTTTTAAAATATTTATTTTATCCTATTAATAAATTCATTTCTCTTACTTCTTAGTACATTGAAACACTGTAATAAATGAAGGAAACGTTTCTGTGTTTATAACTGTTTCTTTCCCTTCGTATATTTCGATTACAAATAACAGTTTGAAGTGCAAGATAAAACATTTAATACCTTATATTAAGTCCCCTTATTGTTATAACATAAGTTAATTGGATTCTATATGGATGACCAGTTATTTAGTTGACTTGTATAAGCTATGATAATAGGCGACTTTTACAAACAACAAAACGATTGTTTTCAGTGTTAATAATCCTTGCAACGACTGTAATTTCGTCACGACTGGATATGCAACTCAGATAAACCTAACAGTAGATAGTCATTTCAAATAATATCATACACATAGGAGTTTCGATCTATGGCACGCTCCTCATAAAGTTAATGTGCATCAACTTTACAGTTCAAACGACGGAACGTATTAGATAGTAGCACTTAATTTATTCGTGTGTACTTGGTGTCTGGTGCACTCGTAAATGGATTGTAGATGTAAGAACATTGAATAACGTAATTAAAATTGTGAATGAAATTCTGAACATCTGTGCGGTGTATACAGTCTAATTAGTCATAGATTAATGAAAAACACACGCACTCAACATCTCTATGGCGTATAATTATATAGATAATATAAAAAACTTACTGAACACATAACGTAAAACATGTATAATCATAGCATAATACTGACAATTTATTTAAAGAGATACTGACAGGTTCCCATAGCGTTTACCGACATTGTTCAGTTAGTATTACATATCACACCTCAAATACAAAATACTATATTATATTTAAAATTAAAATGAGCGACATTTCTACGTATTACTCTACAGATATTACATTTGTTGTTTATGAAACCAGGATTTTTGGTACATGTCTTAACTTCGAAAGCCCGACATGGCCAGGTGGAAGGTTAAGGCACTTTACTCATAATCCAAAGGTCGCGGATTCGAACCCTCTTCACACCAAACATGCTCGCCCTTTCAGCCGTGGAGGTGTTATAATGTGACGGTCAATTCCACTATTCGTTGGTGAAAGGGTAGCCCAAGAGTTGGCGGTCGGTGGTGGTGACTAGCTGCCTTCCCTCTAGTCTTACACTGCTAAATTAGGGACAGTTAGCGCAAATAGCCATCGAGTAGCTTTGCGCGAAACTCAAACCAAACCAAACCGTAGTTTCATCAAAGGAAGCTCGTATATTTGTATATTCAGTGTAAATTACGTATAAAATAATCACATAAATTATAACCTTCGTGTTATAATCATATTCGTAAGTTTTATGTTGTCATTTTCACCCTGGCATGCATTGACAAGATAAATTAATTTAAAAAAAACGTATGCTTGAGCGTCGTTAAACGAATCGTAAATCTTAGGTCTAGTGTGTTTTTATCTCTTCTAATATATCTCGTGAAGAATTAATTATACATTTGTTTTGATTTTCCAGAAGTTTCTGTGACCTGTTTGAATAAGTACATTTAATATTCGTCCGAAGCGTGTGTTTTCTCACGTTTTTTTTCGTTGTGTTTTTGTTCTTGCACAGAAATACCACCAGCTTCGAATAAAGATCTTGGGAGATTGTTACTATTGCATTAGTGGAGCCCCCGAAGAAAGGCCTGACCACGCAGTTCTCTGTGTTCACATGGGTCTAAGTATGGTGGAAGCTATCAAGTACGTTACCTTAAACGAGAATTCATTTTTAAGCACGTGATATCTACCACAATATTTAAAATACGTTTAAAAATGAAATATATGTAAAAAAATGCAAATGTTAAAGAATACGCCATTTTCGTCAACATTTAAAACAAAATCGAAGTAACGTCGTCGTGAGAAATGGCTCATTGAAAGGTAAAATTTGAGACGTTGAACTCATTTAGACTCTTGTCTATATAATGTAACTGTTTTGGAGTTTACTAGTTTAACAAAAAGTCTGGTGTTTTTTGTTTTTTTTCAGTGTTTCACAAGATACTGCAAATTGACTCATTGGTCTTTGTTGCCAGGAGACCAAGTTGACTTTACTATATTAATTGACATTGAGGAGACTAATTTAGTATTTAGAGGGCGCTGCGAACACGGAAGTTGGACACATTCTCAGCTTAGATGTCCTCAGCTGTTCACATCAGAAGTAGCCAATCTTTCTTGTCCCAAAAAAACTTATAACCCGAATGATCTAGCTTTAAATTTGAGACATCGTGAATTTTTATTAAAGAATTGAACAGATTCAAAACGCAGTGTTATAAATATAATTAATTATTCCAATATTTCACTATGACTCCCCAAGTATGGGGAGTAAGTTAGCAAAATATGTTCTGCTTTGATACAAAGCAACTAATTAAAATATTTTTTTATTATTTCCCAGAAGGTCAATACCGCGTGCCAAAGTAGCGTTTCATTCTATCCATTACTATTAAAAAACTGCTTACAATTTTTCATGTGGTTAACAATCGAGACAAAAACAGATATATAAATACTTTAATTTTTGTAGCTGTTTTTATAATATCATAATAAAATAGACACAGAAAGTTGACGTGTAATAATCAACTCATTTTATCTGTTTAACATTCAATCACAATTGAAAATATGTAAATATTGTATCTAAATAAAGAATTAATATGTATTATACCTCATATCATTTTAATTAGTTAGAAATAACGTAACTTAAGAACAAAGCTAGAGATGTAGAGAATCATGCTAATTATGGCTAATAGTATTTCACGACACGGACAACGTTTGTTCGTGTAAAAAGGAAATTAGATAAGTTTGTTTTTGAATTTCGCGCAAAGCTACACGAGGGCTATCTGCGTTAGCCGTTCCTAATTTAGAAGTGTAAGGCAAGAGAGAAGGCAGCTAGTCATCACCACCCACAGCGCGGGCCAGCATGGCCAGGTGGTTAAGGCATTCGACTCGTAATCCGAAGGTCGCGAGTTCAAATCCCCTTCGTACCAAGCATGCTCGCCCTTTCAGCCGTGGAGGCGTTATAAAGTGACGGTCAATCCCACTATTCGTTGGTAAAAGAGTAGCCCAAGAATTGGCGATGGGCGGTGATGACTAGCTGCCTTGGCTTTAGTCTCAAAGGATTGCTTTGTTCTCGAAAATTCGGCATGGCTAATAATAAGTCTATCAGTACATAGCCAACTCTAATGCTGACTGATAGCCTATAAAGAAGGCAGATAGTTAACAACTGCATATAAGGAGAGTTGTGCATAGTTAACCCTAATATGGATTGATAGCCTAGAGAGAAGGCAGCCACTTATCAACCCACCGTTAACCACTCTTAAGCTAACCTTATCTGAAAGAATAATGGAATTTGACTCCTATTGTTACGTTTCATCTAAAGTGCCGAATAAGTTTTATGTGGCAATGGGACGCGAACCATGAATGACCGGATTCACATATCGTCATAAGTCAAATTCAATTTACAACGAAGTTTGATACGTAGAGAATTAGCAATAGAACTTAAATATACATTTGTTGAAGTCAACTACGCGTCTCCCCAACTTAACTAAGTGCACCGTAGTAAGAAAAACACTGGGTCGTACAATTCAGCTGCAACTGAAGATCTGTATCTCTATGTTAAAAACACGCCCACTTAAGCACAATGGCTAAAGATCAAAAATGAAGAAACCTTTGAGTATTTGCTCACTTTTCTAATACCCATGACATCGTGCACGACATTTCAAACCAATATCTTTGGAAAACGAAAAGGAGCTAAAACTATTTAATGAGCAACATATGCACTAAAGAGACTTTCTGTATCTCAACAAAAAATTATCTCTGAGCAGAGGTTGCGCAGGCGAAATTTTCTAAACAAGGACCTCTCTAGTCTAATAACATCCTGAAAAGTTGGTGTTTTGTTTTTGAATTTCGATCACAGCTACACGACCCTAATTTAGCAGTGTAAGACTAGCGGGAAGGCAGCTAGCAATCACCATCCACCGCCAACTATTGCGCTACTCTTTTACTAACGAATAATGGGATTGATCGTCACATATAACGCCCCCACGGGTAAAAGGGCAAGCATGTTTGGTGCGATGCAGGCTGAGAAGTTAATCCTAAACATATAATAAGGTAATTGGAACTAAACGTTGTTTTGTGTATTTAAACCTAAAACTACACAATGGGCGATCTGTGCTGTGCCAACCACCGGTATCAACACCTAGTGGTTAACGTTTTAAACTTTCACATTTACCACTAGGGTTAGGGCTAACTAAATGATGTCGTCATATTCGTCAAGACATATAAAAGTATGTGCATTATTTATTTAGTTGTTTTTTTATATGATCTGTGCAGTCGGTTTTTAATTATGTCTTCTCTGCTTGTCGTACTAAAATGATAAAGATCGAGTACTTCAGTCTTCGATTGCACCGCCTCATGAGACAAGCTGACTCTTATTTTAACTTAAAAGTATAGATTTATTTGTGTTTTGGTTACCAGTTTCGAAAACATTTATTCGGATCTAATTATGAAGTTATATATACTTCAAGCTGTAGCTCAAGTGGCGTGTTGTAATTTGATTTCAACTTTATTTAACTAGCGTCACTTCAACTAAGGATGTTGGTTCTCAAAACGTGTTTAGTTTTCTTTCCATAAGAAACAACGACAAGCCAACCGTGCTTGTTCATCGTAATGCAAAAACGAGTATTAATACGGGTAATCATCGACAGAGGGCATCGTTCGAGAATCCTTTAGGGAAGCTGTGCACCAGAATCGATTATAATCCGTACGATGTTCGGGTGTTCTTTCTTTAGTGAACACTTAATCACCGATATTAAAACACGTCGGTGAATTTCTTATTTTGCGTACCAACATTATTTTTGGTTTTTAATTGATAATTACCAATTTTTTAGTATTTTAATTATGCGCGTGCTGAACAAAACTGCTTATATTTGTTTATTGCCTTGCTACGACCTCTGCCTACGCTGTGTCCACATCGTTATAAGCACTCAACCTTACCAAGTGAGAATTGAACGTGATTGTATAGAAATATTTCTTTGTGTTACGGAAACTATCCGCCAGAGGACCAACCGCCGGGAAAGTTTACAGACCTACAACGAAAAAACAACCGTGGGTTCGATCATCCGACGTGGACAGAGCGCAAATAGTCCACTGTGTACGGTCCAGCATGGCCAGGTGGTTAGGGCACTTAACTTGTAATCCGAGGGTTGCGGGTTCGAATCTCCCTCACATGCTCGCACTTTCAACCTTGGGGGCGTTATAATGTGACGGCAATCCCAATGAATAGTTAGCGGTTAGTGA
Organism: Tachypleus tridentatus; assembly: GCF_004210375.1. Lineage (NCBI taxonomy): Eukaryota > Metazoa > Arthropoda > Merostomata > Xiphosura > Limulidae > Tachypleus > Tachypleus tridentatus. The sequence goes on along the minus strand of NC_134827.1, from coordinate 40,882,743 downwards.
CGATGACTAGCTGCCTTCCATCAAGCCTTACACTGTTAAATTAGGGTCGGCTAGCGCAGATAGCCCTTGTGTAGCTTTACACGAAATTAGAAAACGACACAAGAAACAAAACAAGTGAATGTGAACCTGTCGTAGACTTCGAACATTTGTCATCGAAACAGGAAAGTTATAATTGTCTGTTGTCATTGTTTTTAATTTTTTTTAGTACATAGAAACAAAATTATCGCTACTTATTTTGCCTCAGTAGATAGCACGATGTGGCTTTGCTATAAGAAAACACCACAAACACACACACGTCCTATTTTATTACTTTCTGAAAAACAAACAAACAAACAGTTTATTCTCGTGAACGATACCGTATTTACGAGCAATGGGATAAAAAAGACACGTCTGAGCATCCCGTGATTCAAACATAGCCATTCAAGTGATCTGAGAACATGAGGGGAGACCGTAACCACCGTCTGAGGGAGCTACTCTTAAGAATATTAGTACTAACTATTTATTACACCTAGAACACAACTACAGCTGAAAGTCAGAAGAACGCTTGATTGCACCACGTTTAGAACCAATTTTCTCGGTTCCACATTCCAATATACAAACCACTACAGTACACTTAAGCCCTCTAGAAAAATAATGAACTTAAAAATAAAGTTGTGCTGTTTATATACTAAAAACCAAAAAAAAAGCATGCTCTTGTGTAACTTCGGTCGTTTCTATTAAATATCGAACAATGGATTGAAAAAACAAACATTTTCATTAACCGCTTCCAAATAACGTTTGAGACAACAACTTCCATATCATCTTAAGTGACCATTTTGTGACGTTGTTTGTGATCCCAGATTGTAAAAACAAAATGTCGGAAATGATCAACGTATTTTGATCATTTGATCCCCCATCTTGTCTTGTCCAATGTTTACAAGTCGCCACTGACCACATTACTTACTCGTCCGGGCTTTATTACTGGTTTTGTATAAATGTCTTTTCTAAATTTCGAACTCTGCAATGAATCATTCTTGTAAGACTCCCATAAACTTGAGTGCATTTGTTTCAGAGAAATGATTGTGATACCACTGGCAGTGAATGGACAGTTAGCATTATAGAAATATCCGTTCGATATATATGTCAACACTACATCATTTGTTTCATAAGATCGCTTAACAATCTTATTTATCAAACGGTCGTACTCGTTATCCGAGGGTCGCGGGTTCGAATCCCCGTCACACCAAACATGCTCGCCCTTTCAGCTGTGAGGGCGTTGTAAAGTGAAGATCAATCCCAATATTCGTTGGTAAAAAGAGTTGGCGGTGGGTGGTGGTGAGTAGCTTCCTTCCCTCTAGTCTTACACTGCTAAATTAGGGACGGCTAGCGCAGATAGCTCTCGTGCAGCGAAATTCATTAACAAACAAACAGTCGTATTAGTTTAAAATATATCCAACGATAGGACCACTCGCAATACGCTTTGAGTACATTATTGATACATAAAATATCAAACACTAATACGTATTAGAACACTCCGTAATTTCATTAAAGCTCTTCAGTGGCATAACGATATGTCTGCGGACTTATAACGTTTGAAACCAAGTTTCGATCCGCGTAGTGGACAGAACAAATATAAATCCATTGTGTAGCTTCGTATTTAAATTCAAACAAGCATCATTACATTGTAATAGAAACTACCTATTTTTTATTACGTATAAATCACACCAAACATGCTTAGCCCTTTCAGCCGTGGGGGCGATATAAGGTGACAGCCAATCTTATTATTTATTGGTAAAGGAGTAGCCCAAGAATTGGCGATGGGTGGCGATGACTTACTCTAGTCTTACACTACTAAATTAGGGCGGCTAGCACAGATAGCCTTCGTGTAGCTTTGCGCGAAATTCAAAAAGAAACAAACAAAAACAATTGCGTATAAATAGTTAAAAAAACAATTACTTATTACATCGATAGCAATGTGGCTAGATATAGGTATCGAGTTTTTATTATGCGGCCTCACAGGTAGTGCGTTGAGACTGTAAACCCGAGGATACATGGTTCGCTGTCCATTACTTTAAAATCGTGGTCTGTTATTTTGGGTGGGAGTCTACAGTATGAGTGACAGTCATAAACAATAGTCAAAGAGCTGGCTGTGGGTTGTGTTAGCTATTTACCTTTCGTCTTCTCTATCAGGTTAAAATTAGGGACTGCTATTCGCAAGCAGTATTTTCTGATAGCTTTGCGAGCAGATTCTGAAACGAACAATTAGCTCTGATTCCTTGGACATCATCTGACATCATATAGAATTTGCTAGTATAAAACTTAGATTCAAATTTCACACATATATGTGTAATTTCTGTACGGTGTCAAACGATTTTTCTAACTTTGTTTTTCATATTTTATATCTCGTGTCTTCATTTTTTTATCCATATCAGTCACCCGGTGGAACAGCGGTAAGTCTGTGGACTTATAACACTAAAATTCTGGGTTCGATTCCTTGCGGTAGATACAGCAGATAATCCAAAGTGACTTTGCTGTAAAATAAATATCGTTATTAACTTTCAGTGGAAGAAATGCACGTTCAGACTATACCCTTTCATCTTGATCATTATAACTTTAAATAATGGTCAATTGATGAGGGCGCTTGACTTGTAACCTGCGGGTCAAGGATTAGAGTCCCCCGTCCTACCAGACTTGCTCGTTCTTTCAGCCGTGGAAACGTTATAATGTACGATCAATCCATCCCAATATCCGTTTGTAAAAGAGTAATGGAAGAGTTAACTAAATTAGGGACACATCGAGCTATCTGCTGAGTCCACCGAGGGGAATCGAACTCCTAACTTTAATCTTTGAACAAGCCGTTAATTAAAACTCTTGAAGTAGCCGCGGATTTATTATCTTTTCGACGTATTGAAAACGTTCTCGATTTGTTCTGTTTTGTTTTCTTATCGTATTGGCCCGGTATGGCCAAGCGTGTTAAGGCATGCGACTCGTAATCTGAGGGTCGCAATTTCGCATCCCGGTCGCACCAAACATGCTCGCCCTTTCAGGCGTTGGGGCGTTATAATGTGACGGTCAACCCCCACTATTCGTTGGTAAAAGAGTAGCTCAAGAGTTGGTGGTGGGTGGTGATGACTAGCTGCCTTCCCTTTAGTCTTACACTGCTAAATTAGGAACGGCTAGCGCAGATAGCCCTCGAGTAGCTTTGTGCGAAATTCAAAAAACAAACTTACCGTATTATTAACCCCTGCATCATTTTTTTCTCTAACATTTTACATGAAAATTCAAAAATATCGAAGATATTTATTTCAGTGTAGCCAACTCTTAATTTTTACGTCAAACGCACGGAATCGGAAACATTTTGTGAAACGTATGAAAGCAAAAATTGTGAATAAAAAGGATAAAAGAAACCAAAGCTACTGAGCGTGAAGAGCTGAAATAAGAAAACAAACTGCGCTCATGGAGTTCGAGGATGAAGTGTATCTCTCGGTCAACACTTAACAACAAAATGTACCATTCCAAACTAGTCTACTCGGCCAACACTTAACAACAAAATGTACCATTCCAAACTAGTCTACTCGGCCAATACTTAACAACAAAATGTACCATTCCAAACTAGTCTACTCGGCCAACACCTAACAACAAAATATACCATTCCAAACTAGTCTACCCGGCCAATACTAAAAAACAAGATGTACCATTCCAAACTAGTCTACTCGGCCAACACTTAACAACAAAATATACCATTCCAAACTAGTCTACTCGGCCAATACTTAACAACAAAATGTACCATTCCAAACTAGTCTACTCGGCCAACACTTAACAACAAAATGTACCATTCCAAACTAGTCTACTCGGCCAATACTTAACAACAAAATGTACCATTCCAAACTAGTCTACCCGGCCAATACTAAAAAACAAAATGTACCATTCCAAACTAGTCTACTCGGCCAACACCTAACAACAAAATATACCATTCCAAACTAGTCTACTCGGCCAATACTTAACAACAAAATGTACCATTCCAAACTAGTCTACTCGGCCAACACTTAACAACAAAATGTACCATTTCAAACTAGTCTACTCGGCCATTACTTAACAACAAAATGTACCATTCCAAACTAGTCTACCCGGCCAATACTAAAACAAAATGTACCATTCCAAACTAGTCTACTCGGCCAACACTTAACAACAAAATATACCATTCCAAACTAGTCTACTCGGCCAACACCTAACAACAAAATATACCATTCCAAACTAGTCTACTCGGCCAACACCTAACAACAAAATATACCATTCCAAACTAGTCTACCCGGCCAATACTAAAAAACAAAATGTACCATTCCAAACTAGTCTACTCGGCCAACACTTAACAACAAAATATGCCATTCCAAACTGGTCTACTCGCTAACACTTAACAACAAAATGTACCATTCCAAACTAGTCTACTCGGCCAATACTTAACAACAAAATGTACCATTCCAAACTAGTCTGCCCGGCCAATACTAAAACAAAATGTACCATTCCAAACTAGTCTGCTCGGCCAATACTTAACAACAAAGATGTGCCATTCCAAACTAGTCTACCCGGCCAATACTAAAAACAAAATGTGCCATTCCAAACTAGTCTACTCGGCCAACGCTTAACAACAAAATATACCATTCCAAACTAGTCTACTCGGCCAACACCTAACAACAAAATATACCATTCCAAACTAGTCTACTCGGCCAACACCTAACAACAAAATATACCATTCCAAACTAGTCTACCCGGCCAATACTAAAAAACAAAATGTACCATTCCAAACTAGTCTACTCGGCCAACACCTAACAACAAAATATACCATTCCAAACTAGTCTACCCGGCCAATACTAAAAAACAAAATGTGCCATTCCAAACTAGTCTACTCGGCCAACACTTAACAACAAAATATACCATTCCAAACTAGTCTACTCGGCCAACACTTAACAACAAAATGTACCATTCCAAACTAGTCTACCCGGCCAATACTTAACAACAAAATATACCATTCCAAACTAGTCTACCCGGCCAATACTAAAAAACAAAATGTACCATTCCAAACTAGTCTACTCGGCCAACACCTAACAACAAAATATACCATTCCAAACTAGTCTACCCGGCCAATACTAAAAAACAAAATGTACCATTCCAAACTAGTCTACTCGGCCAACACTTAACAACAAAATATACCATTCCAAACTAGTCTACTCGGCCAACACTTAACAACAAAATGTACCATTCCAAACTAGTCTACTCGGCCAATACTTAACAACAAAATGTACCATTCCAAAGTAGTCTACTCGGCCAATACTTAACAACAAAGATGTGCCATTCCAAACTAGTCTACTCGGCCAACACTTAACAACAAAATATATGCCATTCCAAACTAGTCTACTCGGCTAACACTTAACAACAAAATGTACCATTCCAAACTAGTCTGCCCGGCCAATACTTAACAACAAAATGTGCCATTCCAAACTAGTCTACTCGGCCAATACTTAACAACAAAATGTGCCATTCCAAACTAGTCTGCCCGGCCAATACTAAAAAAAACAAAGATGTGCCATTCCAAACTAGTCTACTCGGCCAATACTTAACAACAAAGTGTACCATTCCAAACTAGTCTACCCGGCCAATACTAAAAAACAAAATGTACCATTCCAAACTAGTCTACTCGGCCAACACTTAACAACAAAATATACCATTCCAAACTAGTCTACTCGGCCAACACCTAACAACAAAATATACCATTCCAAACTAGTCTACTCGGCCAACACCTAACAACAAAATATACCATTCCAAACTAGTCTACCCGGCCAATACTAAAACAAAATGTACCATTCCAAACTAGTCTGCTCGGCCAACACCTAACAACAAAATATACCATTCCAAACTAGTCTACCCGGCTAATACTAAAAAAAAAATGTACCATTCCAAACTAGTCTACTCGGCCAACACTTAACAACAAAATATACCATTCCAAACTAGTCTACTCGGCCAACACTTAACAACAAAATGTACCATTCCAAACTAGTCTACCCGGCCAATACTTAACAACAAAATGTACCATTCCAAACTAGTCTACTCGGCCAACACTTAACAACAAAATATACCATTCCAAACTAGTCTACTCGGCCAACACTTAACAACAAAATGTACCATTCCAAACTAGTCTACTCGGCCAATACTTAACAACAAAATATACCATTCCAAACTAGTCTACTCGGCCAACACTTAACAACAAAATGTACCATTCCAAACTAGTCTACTCGGCCAATACTTAACAACAAAATGTACCATTCCAAACTAGTCTACCCGGCCAATACTAAAAAACAAAATGTACCATTCCAAACTAGTCTACTCGGCCAATACTTAACAACAAAATGTACCATTTCAAACTAGTCTACCCGGCCAATACTAAAAACAAAATGTACCATTCCAAACTAGTCTACTCGGCCAACACCTAACAACAAAATATACCATTCCAAACTAGTCTACCCGGCCAATACTAAAAAACAAAATGTACCATTCCAAACTAGTCTACTCGGCCAACACCTAACAACAAAATATACCATTCCAAACTAGTCTACCCGGCCAATACTAAAAAACAAAATGTACCATTCCAAACTAGTCTACTCGGCCAACACTTAACAACAAAATATACCATTCCAAACTAGTCTACTCGGCCAACACTTAACAACAAAATGTACCATTCCAAACTAGTCTACCCGGCCAATACTTAACAACAAAATGTACCATTCCAAACTAGTCTACTCGGCCAATACTTAACAACAAAATGTACCATTCCAAACTGGTCTACTCGGCCAACACTTAACAACAAAATGTACCATTCCAAACTAGTCTACATATATATATATATATTTATTTTTTTGACTCAACCAAGTATGCTGGTTTTATCTCCTGGACACGTCAAAAACACAACAAAGAAAATACGTGACATAAAAAAAAACCAGAGTAGAAATTACTTATGCGTAATACGTAAATTTCTTAAGTTTGGAGTCGACAATTTTCTTTTCGTTGTTTTTTGTTCAAAACAATTTTAACTCTTATATCTTTCTCACAAAACAAATTGTCTCTAATTTCGTACATTTGACTTAAAATTCGAGAAACTGACATTCAAATTCATCTCTCTTGGATTTTGAAAAGAAACTAAAAGAAGGAAGAGGACATTTGGAGTTCCCTGCAGTAGAATAAGATAGAAACAAAAAACACGAAAAATGTTCAGTTAGATAACGAAGCTACAGTTCTTCAAGTTCTTTCACTAACGAACTATTTAAATACAGCTCGTGCTAGACACATTCGATGGAAGGGTATAATTTGATTGAAGGTTGCTTGTCGTGAAATTTGATAGAATATAATGTTAAGACATGACCGTAAAACAAGGAAGTCAAAATAGTAAATATCTAAACGCCACGCAGAACTTTTATGTGCAAGTGAAATACGAAAAGTGAGGTAACTTGCCTAATACGTTTATTGCTAACAAATGCGGTGGATTTGTAATTTAAAATAAAAAGAAAGAAATATTATACAAGTTCTGAACAGTTGTATGTTTTAAAGCTTTTTGTAGGAAGCTTCACAAAGGGCAGCCTGCGCATAACTGTTTCTAATTTTTAACTGCAGCAGAGAGTCCCATATCGTGCTCACAGCCCCTCTGTGGCGGAGGCCATTTTAGTGGTAACTAAGTGTAACGAATCATGGACCTTCTGATTTTTAGTTAAAGCATGCTGACGACTAGATCAAGCCCAACTCTCTGATTAAACTAACGAAATCTCTGTTCTGTTACTCACTGTTTATTGAATGTTGCGCTGAACTACACGAAGGCTATCTGTGCTTGCCATCTCTAATTTTGAGGCTATAGAATAGGTGAAAGGCAGTTAGTCAACACCATCCACCGCCAACTGTTGGACTATTCTCTATCAACACAGAGTGAGATTGACCGCACATTATAAAGCTTCCACAGCCAAAAAACGAAAATATACTCGCTGATGGGATTTGAACCCCTGATCCGCCTATTTCGGATTGAACGTTTTAACAACTGGGCCATGGTTACTCGTTAAAGTATTTTGTTAGACTGGAGTTGCATTAATTCACTTGTCATAGTTTAAATCCATAAAATTTCACTTTATTTGTATCCGATTAGGTAAGTTAGCTATCTTCGCACGTTACGTGTGTACGATATATTTACGTGTTAATACACCTTTACAAAATAATGTTTTATTTGTTATTATTTCTCGTCTATTCGTACATTTCATTTTCAGTACCTGGATTCACTAAACTAACGTATTCGTAATTGTCGTCTTTACTTTGTACACCAGGTACCCTATTCTCAGATGTAAACAGTTGTAAAGATATTTTCAAACAACATCTGCTACGCTGATAGAGAAGTCGACAAGCTAACACGACCTGATGTTATAAAGTTTGACTCGCATCATTTAGTTGAATATGCTTGCCCTTTCTGTCATGGAGGCGTTGTTATGTGAGAGACGATTCCACTTTTTTCGTAAACATAAGAGTAGTCCAAGAATTAAGGACCAATGACCAATGAGAAATATCCACAAAGAAACACGTGATGTTAGTCATATGTCTGTTTGAATGATACTGAAGCCTGATTTACAAGAAATATCCAAAACCAGTGTTATGATGTAACGGTCAATCCCACTATTATTCATTAGTAGAAAGAGTAGCCCAAGAATCGGTAAGGATTGGTGATGACAATCTGCTGCCCTCTAGTCTTTCGCTGCTAATTTAGAGGTGGCTAGCTTTGAAAAAATTTCGGAACAAACCAAAATTAGTAGTGGCTATGTACACATAAACCTTCTATTGTTCTGTGCCAGAGTTTTTAAACTAAAGTAACTGAATATGTTAAAGCTATTTAAATGTAATTGAGTTCTACATCAGAGTGTATTACTACATTGACAAAATTAATCAAAATCAGCCCCTGGAAACTAGAAACGCTTCTAATTCAGTCTTTTTGTGTACAGTGTCAATTCGATTTTTTTTTAAATTTGATATTCTAGAATACACACAATAGAACATGGAAATTTGCCAGTTTATAGTTTTGAAAGAAATCCGCTCAAAACAAAATAAACTGCTGGTGCGGACATAAAATGCTTGGCCCGTGACGACCCGCTGATATGTGAGAAACATTTCTAAAACAGTTTTTGTTTTTAATTTCGCGCAAAGCTACACGAGGGCTATCCGCGCTAGCTGTCCCTAATTTAGCAGTTTAAGACTAAAGGGAAGGCAACTAGTCATCACCACCCAACGCCAACTCTTGGGCTACTCTTTTATCAACGAATAGTGGGATTGACCGTCACATTATAACGCTCTCACGGCTGAAATGGCGAGCATATTTGGTGCGACGGAGATTCGAACCTCAAACCATCAGATGACGAGTCGAAAGCCTTAACCCACCTGGACATGCCGGGCAGTATTTCTAAAACAACTCTTGTAGTCTGTATTGTGTAGTTATTTTATCGACATCACAGGATTATATTTTCAATGTTTATATCATATTATTCGTCGTATTTGAACATCATTTTTGTAAACAGCTTAGTTTATGCATTCTTTGATTACAAGTTCTTTCAAACTTTTTAATCACACTCGCTTCGTGTGTATCAAATGTGGCGAGAGACATTCATTTTCGTTTTCGTTTCCTCTGCAGTTAGGCCCTACATGGCCAAGCGGTTAGGGCTCGCGGGTTCGAATCCCCTCACACCAAACATGTTTGTCCCTTTAGCCTTGGGGGCGTTATAATGTTACGGTCAATCCCAATATTAGTTGGTAAAAAGAGTAACCCATGAGTTGGCGGTGGGTGTTGATGGCTAGCTGCCTTACCTGTCGTCTTACACTGCTAACTTAGGGATATCCAGCGCAGATAGCTTTCGTGTTGTTTTGTTAGAATTAGATTAAGCCTTTTTTGTCTAATATATTGAAATAAACTCGAGTACAATTTTACGACTGTTACAATTGCGCAATAATAATTTTCAAAGTCTCGTCTCTCCTTATTTATGCTAGAAATAACGTGCTCCAGTTGGTACCATACTCGAAATGTGAATACGATGATTCACAGTTTGCGACCCTTTGGTTAATAGTCAAATCCCACTGACTAGTCAAGCAAAAGTAACTGTTGGCTGACTGCCTTTCGTATGGTCTACCAGTTAAAGTACAGAAATTCTTATTCGTAAATAGCTCTTGTGTAGCTATGTAAAGCACTCATCGTGAAACTAACTAAACAAATGGCGAAAATTATTAAAATAAGCCTAAATCTGATGTTTGAAAAGAAAAAAAAAGCACTTCTATAAGAATTTGCCTTTAAATTACAAATAAACTTATCTGTCGATTTGTTTGTTTTAGCTTAAATCCACGTTGAACTGCGAATGGCGAATAATCGAACCACGGAAATTAGAACTGCATGCATCTAAACATACGACTGTCTCACATGGGGACTCTTGTAACGGTTTGTTTGTTTGGTTTGGAGTTAGAACTGTATGTATCTAAACATACGACTGTCTCACATGGGGACTCTTGTAACGGTTTGTTTATTTGGTTTGAATTTCGCGCAAAGCTACAAGAGGGCTATCTGCGCTAGCCGTTCCTAATTTAGCAGTGTAAGACTAGGGGGAAGGCAGCTAGTCATCACCACCCACTGCCAATTATTGGGCTACTTTTTTGCCAACAAATAGTGGGATTGTGGTTACATTATAATATCCCCACCGCTGAAAGGGCGAACATGTTTGATGTGACGGAGATTCGAATCCGCCACCCTCGGACTACGAGTCGAGTGCCTTAACCACCTGGCTATGCCTGACACCAAACACGTAGAACAATCATCAGTGCCAGCTCTTTTCTATGAAGTTATTTATCTTATCTTATCTAGTTACACAAGCTTAACATAGGGCTACAATTTAAAACTACAAGAGCTGTAGTTGTATGTTATCATTACATTATCAATACAGCATAACATATAATTTGTAACCTCTGGATTGGCAAGGTAAAAACTGTAATAAAACTGCCTACCTTTTGGCAGCTTCTTTTACATTATTTACTAAAAACAAGAACGTTTTATTCCTTGCTTTGAATTAGCTGTGCATTCTTTTACGCAAGTAACCTTAAGCCTACTTTGCAAATAAATAAAGATTCATCAGAAAATCTGGTTACTTTGTTGAAGCCTTTATTGCTTCTTTGAAGCACAGACTGAAGACATACAGCACTTAGTCACTCATCTGGTTGACTCAATAGTCAGTTCATTGCTGCCTCGCTTATTATTGTTGTTCTTTTATCATTCAACTCGTTTCCCAAATTCTAAAGAAATTTCCAATCGTTGCACGCTTACCACTTCACGTTGAATTTCCCTCTGGCGAGAAATGCAAAAGTCAAAAATATAATATTAAAAACATTATCTTGGACAATATTTTTGAAGTGTAAATAATATAAAATGAGATATTTCACCTTCACGGAAATGAAATAATATTCAGGTTCTTATCGGAAGAACTGGCGAAGAGTGTACAAAACTACCATACAGGTCGTCAAAAAAATGACGAGATAGATACTCCCATAGGCCTGGCATGGCCAGGTGGGTAAGGCACTCGACTCGTATTCTGAGGGTCACGGGTTCGAATCCCTCACCACACTAAACATTCTCTCACTTTCAGCCACGGGGGCGTTATAAAGTGACGTTCAATCCCACTATTCGTTGGTAAAAGAGTAGCCCAAAAGTTGGCGATGGGTGGTGATGACCAGCTGCCTTCCCTCTAGCCTTACACTGCTAAATTAGGGACGGCTAGTGCAGATAGCCCTCGAGTAGCTTTGCGCGAAATTCAAAACAAATAAAGCGAAGTACTGTCGCCCCCCACCTCATAACGTACCCAAACCTCACGTTTCATAGCTAACTAAAATAAATAAATTTTGTAAAATCAAGCTTAATCAACAAAGTGTCAGAGAAGTTCGGTGAGCCGATCAATATTAAGACCATTCATGACATGAATTCGTGTCGTGTTCATGAAATAATTATTGGCAAAAAACTCCGTCAGATTAACATCTTCTAACACGTAGAAAGGTCTATGCATTTGGTAGCCTAGATTTCAATAGTGGATTTTATGTCATGTTGCTTAGAAACAAAAGTATATAACCTGATATTGTTCTCCATTTACGTAATGAAAGTGTAAAACAAAATGTATATACAATAAAACTAGAAAAAAATTTATTGATTTCCTAATTTAGAGTCTCCGTTGATTGAAAGCTTTAGTAATATAACACAAAATAGTTTATTTCAGAAACGATTTGATTGAAACTGAAACAAAATGTTTACTTTCACGTTAAAAAGGTGATCTCACACTGCGTCTTTACTTTAGACTTATTATATTAATATTTAATACACTTATAAGGTTTCATAGCACCTCCCTCTTTCAGTCCCCTCCCACACATATCATTAAAATGATAATGAGCAGACAGTAATCGAACTATTCTATCTGGGTAAATGATTTTGGCTTTTACAACTCTTTCTGTTTTGAGAAATCAAGAAAAACCAAACGTGACGTGGCGTGACGCACACACTAGATTTTATTTTGATTAGATTTTTTTTGTTCTTTTTTTATCTTTAGTCTAACCTAGCCTGATTGTAAGGGCGCTTAACTCGCAATTTGTGAGTCGCAGGTTCTAATACTCTCACCGAACATGTTCCTTTTAAACTGTGAGAATGTTATAATGTTGCGGTTATTCCACTTCTCTTTAGTTAGTTAGTTAAAGTATTATATAATTAAACACTATTTTAATGTAATCAGAATAAAGGGAAAATGGATGATGCTCTGTGACTTTACATCTTCCAGTCTGCTAATTCATCCTTATACGAATTTAATTATTTAAAGAAGTACGCTACAGCGTTTACCAATCACGTTGTTTAAGTATATACAGTAATATGCTGTATTCTTTACCAGTTTGTTTTGAATTTTCGCGCAAAGCTAAATCTGTGCTAGCCGTCCCTAATTTAGCAGTGTAAGACTAGAGGGCAGGCAGCTAGTCATCACCACCCACCGCCAATTCTTGGGCTACTCTTTCACCAACGAATAATGGGATTGACCGTCACATTATAACGCTCCCAGGTCTGAAAGGACGCCATGTTTGGTGCGACGGGGATTCGAACCCGCGGCCTTCAGATTACGAGTCGAACGCCTTAACTCACCTGGCCATGCCAAGCCTCTTTACCCGTCACTCTGCTCAATTATTTAAAGAACTTCGCTACGCTGTTTACCAATTACGTTGTTTAATTATGTACAGAAATGTGCTGCATTCTTTACCCGTTACTTTGTTTAGAACTTCGCTACGCTGTTTACCAATTACGTTGTTTAATTATGTACAGAAATGTGCTGCATTCTTTACCCGTTACTTTGTTTAGAACTTCGCTACGCTGTTTACCAATCACGTTGTTTAATTATGTACAGAAATGTGCTGCATTCTTTACCCGTTACTTTGTTTAGAACTTCGCTACGCTGTTTACCAATCACGTTGTTTAATTATGTACAGAAATGTGCTGCATTCTTTACCCGTTACTTTGTTTAGAACTTCGCTACGCTGTTTACCAATCACGTTGTTTAATTATGTACAGAAATGTGCTGCATTCTTTACCCGTTACTTTGTTTAGAACTTCGCTACGCTGTTTACCAATCACGTTGTTTAATTATGTACAGAAATGTGCTGCATTCTTTACCCGTTACTTTGTTTAGAACTTCGCTACGCTGTTTACCAATTACGTTGTTTAATTATGTACAGAAATGTGCTGCATTCTTTACCCGTTACTTTGTTTAGAACTTCGCTACGCTGTTTACCAATTACGTTGTTTAATTATGTACAGAAATGTGCTGCATTCTTTACCCGTTACTTTGTTTAGAACTTCGCTACGCTGTTTACCAATCACGTTGTTTAATTATGTACAGAAATGTGCTGCATTCTTTACCCGTTACTTTGTTTAGAACTTCGCTACGCTGTTTACCAATCACGTTGTTTAATTATGTACAGAAATGTGCTGCATTCTTTACCCGTTACTTTGTTTAGAACTTCGCTACGCTGTTTACCAATCACGTTGTTTAATTATGTACAGAAATGTGCTGCATTCTTTACCCGTTACTTTGTTTAGAACTTCGCTACGCTGTTTACCAATTACGTTGTTTAATTATGTACAGAAATGTGCTGCATTCTTTACCCGTTACTTTGTTTAGAACTTCGCTACGCTGTTTACCAATCACGTTGTTTAATTATGTACAGAAATGTGCTGCATTCTTTACCCGTTACTTTGTTTAGTTATTTAAAGAACTTCGCTTCGCTGTTTACCAATCACGTTGCTTAATTATTTAAATAATATCCCTGCATTGTTTATCCATAACATTCTCGTTTTCGTCCGAAATAATTTGAATATTTATGATTAAAAGAAATTAGGACTGAATATAAATTACTTCTGAAAAGGTTAAAATAAATGCATTTTTTCTCTGTCAGTAAAACTGCCAAGAAGCTGTGTTATCGATTAAACCTCTGGGCTGAAAAGAGTTATAGTTTTTTTTTTTCTTTCTGCGATCTTTCTATATTTAACTTAGACGACGCGATTTATCACGCTTTTGCTAACTACACAAAAAAATCCTTTGTCCTGATTTTGTACGTGCTTTTATCGATCCAGAACAACATTGGCTGAAAATTTAATTTCATAATATAAATATCTGATTTTATACAAGGATGCGTGGTAAGTACCGAGTGAATTTCTATATTTAATTTTTCTTTTGCAACGATATTCCATAATATTCATAACAAGGATCGAAAAGCTTCCAAAGATAAAATACAAACAAACTATATTATTATTTAAACCGTGTGAAATTAACGCTTGTAATGTTGAAAAGCGAGCCGGATGGCCAAGTCTGTCAAAGAATCTAAATGTCTTTATTCTCTGTATAGAACTTTTTTCAGCTCAAGATATTGCAAGTATAATTCATTGTACAGGGCATAAATCCTCTAGTAGGAGAACGATGAGTCTATGGACTTACATCCGGTTTCGATTCCACGCTGTAGACACAATAGATAACCCAATTTAGCTTTGCCAACAAACAAACAAATTCTGCAATATACATTGTTCACAATATTTACAGGTCCCGCATGGCCAGGTGGATTAAGGCATTCGACTCCTAATCTGAGGGTCGCGAGTTCGAATCCCCGTCGCACAAAACACGCTCGCCCTTTCAGTCGTGGGGGCGTTATAATGTGCGGTCAATCTCGCTATTCGTTGGTAAAAGAGTAGCCCAAGAGCAGGTGGTTAGTTTCGAGCGAAATTCACAAAACAAACAGACAAGAAGCTTCCATTTTATTGTTTTAAATATATATATATATCGGTTATGGAAATATGCTACCATAAAGCCATTTTGAAAATTCTGTGTTTGTTTTTGAATTTCGCGCAAAGCGAAGGCTATCTGCGCTAGTCGTCCCTAATTTAGCAGTGTAAGACTAGAGGGAAGGCAGCTAGTCATCACCACCCACCGCCAACTCTTGGGCTACTCTTTTTACCAACTACTCTTTCACAAATATATTGTCTCATCTATTTTGCAAATATCTCCTGTCGCTTCAACAGAAAATAAACACACCCAAACCATCACACCTACTACTCCACGCTTAATTGTAAGTACTATGTATTGATGTATGTATCTTTCACTTTTCTTCCACCGTATACAATCTACACTTTGACCCAAATATTTCAAACCCTTTTCCAACCATCAGCGATCCAGTTTCTGTACTAAGTAAATTTTAGTCATTTGACCATATTTGGAGATCGAAGTAAAAGTTCTTTAATTGCTACACGACCAGATGTTCCATTGTCGTCAAGTCTTCTTGTTACTGTAGATCTGGACACTTTTCTGTCATCTGGTCCATGGTCATTTATCTCATGCTCGAGATCACTAGCAATCTTTCTTCTGTCCTGCAGGCTACATAAACAAAGATACTTAATATCAGTACCACTGAGTTTAGGTGTTCTGCCTCTTCCTTTCATATTTCCCGATTTATCTGTCTCGGTCTCATGATCTAGGATGTACTTGATAGTGTATGGGGAACATTTCAAGTCTGTAACAATTTGAAGAAAGTCCAACCAGCATCACGTGAAACTTTTATGCGAACTGTCTGTTCTGTAGACAATTATTTATGTTTTCTTGGGTCGTAACATGAAAACAAAATATTATTATCCAGGTTTATTTGTAGAGTGCTATTATATTGATTTATTCAGTCATATACCAGTTCCATATATCACTTCCTTGTTAGTTTCTTTCTATACAGCTGAGACACTGCATGAGGTATCAAGTTAGTTATTTCAGATTTTAAATTTGTTCAGTATGTTCATTCGAGCAGAATCCTTATGTCATACCCTAGGTGCAAGTGTTAGGGAATTATACAGAATGATAAGTATTCTCACCCTGACTCATTCAGTTGTCAACATGGATCAGTGAAGCATTACTATAGTGTTGAAGTTTATATTATGTAATGACATGGAATAATTAGTACCATAAAATGGAAAGAATGACAAAACTATTATCTTAACGGTTTTACACAGTACACTAAGTGTTGTTTTAAACATTCTCTAAGTCCATCCATTCTAAACATAAAACTATTTTTACATATCCTAACGTTTGTCGCTACAGTAACTAGATCTTTATATTCCATGAGAGTTTAGCATTTACTAATATCTAGGCAGTACTCGAATTGTAACTTAACAAGATCAGCTCTATAAATATAGAAAAAAAAGTGTACCCACTACTGGTATTCTCACATGTATACAAGAATACAACTAGCACTCACACATGTACAAGAATACAACTAGCACTCACACATGTAAAAGAATATAACTAGTACTCTCAGACATGTACAAAAATACAAGTAGCACTCACACATGTACAAGAATACAACTAGCACTCACACATGTACAAAAATACAAGTAGCACTCACACATGTACAAGAATATAACTAGTACTCTCAGACATGTACAATAATATACGTAGTTCTCTCACACATGTACAAGAATATAACTGGTACTCTCAGACATGTACAATAATATACGTAGTTCTCTCACACATGTACAAGAATATAACTGGTACTCTCAGACATGTACAATAATATACGTAGTTCTCTCACACATGTACAAGAATATAACTAGTACTCTCAGACATGTACAATAATATACGTAGTTCTCTCACACATGTACAAGAATATAACTAGTACTCTCAGACATGTACAATAATACATGTAGTTCTCTCACACATGTACAATAATATAACTAGTACACTCACGGATGTACAATAATATAACTAGTACACTCACGGATGTACAAGAATATAACTAGTGCTCTCATCCATGTACAATAATATGACTAGTACACTCATAAATGTAGAACAATATAAGTAGGACTCTCACACATGTACAATAATATACTCTTCAAAACAAGAAACGCAAAAGGGGTATTTTTGTTATTTTAAAGAGAAATATATGTAATAACATTACAAGCTCAGAGCATGTGATGTTACACGTGTTAAGGCACTGATTGTCAGACCAAAATGACAATAAAAGTTGTGCACTTTGAAAACGGAGGAAAACATCGGATTTTTCGCCAAAACGCACGCGTGTCCAATAAATTTGTTTGAGAAATCTGCATGTTCTGCAAGTGCAACATGTGCAAAATCCCTATAAAAGTGACGGGTTCTCGGTTTCCATAGCTCAGTGTTAAGCCACCGACACGCAATACAGCCAAGACTGACTGAAGCACAACGCAACAACGCCATTGGTCGCTTGGAAGCAGGCGAATCTCGATCAGATGTTGCCAGAGCTGTGAATGTCTACCCAAGCACCATCACAAGGCTATGGAATCGTCACCAACAACATGGATCAACGCGTGACCGTCCACGATCTGGCAGACCTCGTGTGGCCACGCCCGCACAAGATCGCAACATCCGGTTACGTCACGTTCGGGATAGGACCACCACTGCGACGTCTACTGCCTCAACCATACCAGGGTTGTGTAGGATTTCCAATCAGACCGTACGCAACCGTCTACGAGATGCAGGAATCCGACCTCTACGTCCAGTCAGAGGCGTCATCCTCACCCAGCAACATCGTCAAGCACGGCTGCAGTGGACTCGGGCACGTCGGGTATGGACTCATCGACGATGGAGGCATGTTTGGTTCAGCGATGAATCACGTTTTATGCTTTGTAGACAGGATGGAAGGACCCGTGTTTACCGTCGCCGAGATGAACGTTTTGCAGCAAACTGTGTGCAGGATGTTGACAGATATGGTGGTGGCAGCGTCATGATGTGGGCTGCCATCGCCTACAATGCCAGAACAGACCTTTTGCACATTCGAGGGAATCTTACGGCTCAACGATACGTCGACGAGATTCTTAAACCCCATGTGCAACCCATCATGGTGAACGTCAACGACGTTTTTCAACATGACAACGCCTGTCCTCACACACCCCGACTCACCACTGTCTTCTTGAGACACCACAACATCAACGTTCTTCCCTGGCCCTCCAGATCACCAGATTTAAACCCCATCGAACATCTTTGGGACGAGTTGGACCGACGTCTGCGACGGCGACAACCTCAACTGCAGACTCTATCTCAGCTTGCAGCAGCTTTGCAGGCTGAATGGACAGCCATTCCACAGGATGTGATTCGTCATCTCATCGCTTCCATGGCAGGAGATGCCAAGCAGTTATTGATGCTCACGGAGGGCATACTCGTTATTGACGTTGAGAGACGTTAAACTTCAACTAGTGAGCGTGGACTTCGCCTTTGCAGACTTTGGATGTTCAGCAGTGAATGTGCAAAGTTTCACACATGTCATACAGAACTACCCGAAATAAACTTGTTAACAATTTTTCTCATATTTTGCCTTTTGCGTTTCTTTTTTTGAAGAGTACATAACTAGCACACTCATAAGTGTACAAGAATATAACTCGCACTCACACATGTAGAAGAATATAACTAGTACTCTCATACATGTACAATAATATAACTAGTACATTTATATATGTACAATAATATACTGTGTATTAAAGTATCTAAATGGTCAGTTACTACTTCATACAAAGTTAACATTTAACAATATAACAATATAGAAGGAAAATTACGAGCGACTAAAAACCGACTTTACCAATGTCTGACAGAAAATCGGTAAACTTAAACTAGATATGAATCTCTGTTAGCTAGTGTGTGTGTGTGTGTGTTTTCTTATACTAAAGCCACATTGGGCTATATGATTTGTCCACCGAAGACTTACCGCTGTTTCTCTGAGGAACAAGTTAGCCAGTCAGGTCTTAGTCTAGGAATATTCTTCTGTTTAACTGGTATCATGGACGTAGGAAAATGACATTCAATATAACAATAGAAGGGGAATCTCACTCCATTTCTCGTCAATTACAACAATGTGTTTAGGTCAAGAGAAATGTTACTTAGGCCCGGCATGACCTAGTGGTTAGGACCCGACACTAAACATACTCGCCCTTTTAGCCACGGGGTACATTATAATATGACGGGCATTACCATTATTTATTGACTAAGAAAAAGTAGTTTAAGAGGTGGCAGTTGTTGGTGTTGACCAGTTGTCTTATCACTTCCAAAATCACTGACGATTAGTACAGATTAGCTCGTATAACTTTGCGTGAAATTCAGTAGTTCAACCGAACCTTACATAATCTCATAACTGCATTCTAGAAATGGATGGTAAGAGTATTAAAACGTTTATTAACAACGTTTCGCCCTTCTTAGGTCATCATCATGTTAGCAAAGACAGTTTACAACTGACCGTTTCCGTACAAGATTGTAGAGGGCGTTACAATTAGATGATAGGTTATTAATTAGTACAGGCATAAAGGTGTTCCCTTACATTGATTTAATTTTGTTTTGAGTTCTTCTATAAGTAAGGCTTCTTTGATTTTGCGTTTGTTTCTATTTGTTTCCCTACTTAATATCTGAGTGTTTTCTATGGTTATGTTGTGTTTATTTGAGTTACAGTGTTCAATTATGTGTAAAAGTGTTTTTGTATTCTTTGAATCTGTTTTCCATTTTTCTGCTTGTTTCTTCAATATAAAAGTCGTGGCAGTTATCACATTGTATTTTATAAATAATGTTGATGTTTATCAGCGTAGTTTTTACATAGTATGGACTTTTGGTTTGTACCTGGTTTTTGAATAAATTTGGTGTTTACTGGAATGTTAAGTTTCTCTAAGTTTTTTTTCTCCAAATGTTGGTTATTTTTTAGCTAATATTGGGAATATATGGTATGTAACAGTGTAAGGTGTCGTGGTTAGTTATTTCTTTGAATTTATTATTGTTTGTTTGTTGTTAGCCTAGGTGTTCGTGTGTATAATTTGTTCATCATATTTTGAAGGAAATTTGCTGATGTTGATGAAGTGTTGTTTTATTTGGTTGATTTCATCATTAATTGTATCGGGTGAACATAGTTTCGTGACTGAGTTTATTTGGTTTGGTAATATGCTGATGGGCAGGTATGGCCAGGTGGGTTAAGGCGTTCGGCTCATAATCTGAGGGTCGCTGGTTCGAATCCCCGTCGCACCAAACATGCTCGCCCTTTCAGCCGTGGGGGTGTTATAATGTAACGGTCAATTCCACTATTCGTTGGTAAAAAAGAGTAGCCTAAGAGTTGGCGGTGGGTGGTGATAACTAACTGCCTTCCCTCTGGTCTTACACTGCTAAATTTGGAACGTCTAGCCCAAATAGCCCTCGTGTAGCTTTGCGCGAAATTCAAAAACAAATCTTAATATGTTGAGTTTTTGTTTTCTTTCACGTGCTGAGTTATATTACCCATACCAGTTATCTTTAGAATACATTTTTACTTCAAGTGGGTTTCTCGTCATCATGAATTAATCTTATAACTTTATATATGTTGAAAATCTGATCATTTATTTCTTGGAGTTTTTTAAAATATACTTTTTAGCAATCTCTTTACTCTTTAAATTGTTGTTCAGTGTTTTTTAAGATACTTATCATATGTTACAAGAAACCTTATTAAAGTTATCCTTGTCGGTTTTTAAACGTCAGTATTTTCTAACAAAAGTTTTAATTTGATTTATTCTAGCAATACCTTCTTGAGCAAATGATGCTGGATATTTTTTTCATTCCTGGTCTTATTATTACTACGAGTAGCCAATCGATGTACAGTTTAAAATGTGTACTCTACGCTTCAACCAATGAATGACATCTCACAAATTTGATGCATACTATTTCGTCTTTGTTTCACAAAGTTTCTTACAACTGAAGTATCTAATCGTACATATTAACCCCTCCCCTCCAGAAAAAAAAATAAAAAGAGCAAAAATAGGCTTAAGAAAGTATAGTTGGTGATTATGCTTGATATACTGTAGAATATTTGGTTAAAATTCTGTTGAGAATTACTTAAATAACTTCTTTAAGGGTAGATTGTACATAATAGTTTTTACATGTTTATTTGGTATTAAAGTTCTAAGTCTTATAGGAGTGAAATTTATTTTAATAATAACAATTAACAAAAAAGTTAAGAATTTCAGAAGTATAATTCGTTTTGAGTTTCTAATATAGTTTTTTTATCGTAATCTAACTTAGAAATTCTTATCTGCATTGACCTCCTTATATGAAACAGTAAAACGCCCTGTTATTCATGTGTATGTTCGTCGACTAATTAGACTTGGTGGACTCAGCAGATAGCCTGAAGTGGCTTTGCCATAAGAAAACACGCACGAATTAGACATAAAACTCTCATGAAACATAACGTTTTAAGTGACTTTTGTACATGTTAAAATACACGTGCTGTTTTCTATACAAAAGCATTTTAAATTTCCCACTGAGAAAAAAAATCGCGAAAGAGTAAGGCAACTGAAATTTTTGATGAAGGAACTTGTGAATGGATAAATTATGAAATCGTGAAACCGGATTGGTCAGTTGAACGTAGTAATCCGTTTTGTAGCTGCTTCAGAGATGGGCTGCCGAACTACTTTCCTACGAAATCAATTTCTTTTTTAACCTTCAGGTAAATAATGGAAAAACATCAGATGAATGATCACTAAACAGTTTTCATGCATCATGAGAAGACCCTAGTTAATTTCTCAGTAGAACAGCGGTAAACATGTAGATATGTAACCCTAAAATGAGGGGTTCAGTTCATCGTGATGGACCCAGCAGATAGCACAATGTGGCCTTACTCTAATAAAGAAACACCTGCTAAAAATGGATTTTTTTTAATCATAACAACTTTCATGTTATATATCGCGCATTATGGCCTGTACCCGGGGACCCTGCACACTGGGATCCTTTTAATTTATACAGCGTAGTTAATTTAATTCAGATTGACCTTGTATTTATTCATTTAAAGGTCATTTATCACTGGTTCAGATTTCCTATCATTATCGCAGGTTTTTTTTTTTCTTTTCTCTTTTGTTTGACTTATTTCGACTTAATTTAAAAATTTAATATTTTGCAAAGGAACTAAATGATTAAATATCTAAAACCCTTATTTTAATATTTTGCAAAGGAACTAAGTGATTGAATATCTAAGAATTTTTTAATATTTTGCAAAGGAATTAAGTGATTGAATATCTAAGATGCTTATTGTTAATATTTTGCAAAGGAACTAAATGATTGGATATTTAAGACTCTTTTTTTAATATATTTTGCAGAGGAACTAAATGAATGAATATCTAAGACACTTATTGTCAATACATTTCAAGATATCATCTTCACTTACAAAGCCAGATGGTTGAAGCACTAGACTCGTAATCTTATGGTCGCGTGTTCGAATCTCCTTCACACCAAACATGTTCGTCCTTTCTGCCGTGGGGACGTTATAATGTGACAATTAATCCCATTAATCTTTAGTAAAAGATTAGTCTCAGAGGTGGCGGTGGGCGGTGATGACTAGCTGCTTTCTCTCTAGTCTTACATTGCTAAATTAGGGACGACTAGCGCAGATGGCTCTCGTGTAGCTTTGCGCGAAATTCAAAACAAATCGAACAAACCAAAATATATAGACAATTATCCGGAAAATTATTTGTTGATTTCTTGATTTAGAGTCACCGTTGAATAAAAGCATTGGTAATATAACACAACATAGCTTAATTCAAAAACACATTGGTAATATTACACAACATAGCTTAATTCAGAAACATATTGATAATATAACACAACATAGCTTAATTCAGAAACACATTGGTAATATAACACAACATAGCTTAATCCAGAAACATATTGGTAATATAACACAACATAGCTTAATTCAGAAACACATTGGTAATATAACACAACATAGCTTAATTCAGAAACACATTAGTAATATAACACAACATAGCTTAATTCAGAAATGATTAGTGTTTAAAGTTGAACTGATATTTTTACTTTCATGATAAATATTATGCACTTGGCCTATGTTAGGTAATCCCATACCACTACATTTTTACCTTAAACTTATTATACTAACACTTACTACACTTATAAGGTTTCATTTTCCCTTTCACCTTTATTAAAGTTATAATGGGAAAACAGTAATCGAGCTATTCTATCCGAATTGTGACTTTTGTGGCTCCTCCTACTTCGAGACATCAACGTGACGTGACACCACTGTTTTTGTGTGGGTTTTTTTCAGTATAGGTTAGATTTCTATACGAAAGATGGTTCTTTACAAAAATACAAATCATTTTTGTTTCATTCCAATTATCAAACTTTACTGTTTTCTAAGTGCTTTTTTGTAATCTCGTGGTAGATCAGTCCGCGAAGAAACAAAGTCAACAGTGGACATGAGAGTAGGAATACACACAGGTGGCGTTTTGGCTGGAGTTCTCGGTCAACGACAGTGGCAGTTTGACGTTTACAGTCGAGATGTAGAACTGGCCAATAAGATGGAAAGTGGAGGGCTTCCCGGGTACGTAGCTAGGTTCCTGATAAATTAACATTTGGAGTGTTGAGATATCAACACTTAATGACCATTGTATCAACACTTAATGACCATTGATATCAACTCTTAATGACCATTAATATCAACTCTTAATGACCATTGATATCAACACTTAATGACCATTGATATCAACACTTAATGACCATTGATATCAACTCTTAATGACCATTGATATCAACTCTTAATGACCATTGCATTTCTTAATCCAAAAACTTTAGAAGGTAGAACATGAAACTTAAAGACTGATAGTATAACGTATAACTCTACATCAACCTACAGAGATTTTAATCCTTTCTGAAAGATGCCATAGTAATATATTGCATATGAAAAAAACAATTAATGCTTATATTGGAATGTTGTTCATGTCTGATTAAAAGATAATTAGGTTTCAAGGCAGGGAGTTAGGGTAGAGGTTGTATTTTGATCTTCATTACAACACGTACATACCAAGATAAATTGTCTGCAAAAGTGATTCTAAAGCTGATGTCCTCCGGTGGGACAGCGGAAATTTTGCGTGTTAAGATTCGTGGTTAGATTCCTCTCGGTGGACAGAGCACATAACGAGATGTGGTTTGTCTCTAAATAACAAACAAACAAACAAACAAACAAAAAAACCTAAGCCACCTGCTAGTCCAGCGGTATGTATCCGGATTTATAACGCTAAAATCAGGGGTTCGATTCCCCTCGGTGGGCTGAGAAAAGGTCATTCTATTTTGGGGTTGTGCAGTAGGCTAAAAACCAGCCTGTTACAGAAACCGCAGTGTTTGCGGCCCGATGTTCCTTAAGGAATTTAGTGGCATAATTATTATTATTATTATTATTAAACAAACCTAAAGCTGATTAAATAAAATGTTTAAGCAATGCTATTTAATAGAGCTAAACCTTTATTGCGATTACCTTCCTGAAAACCATTCGTTACTTCCCAACGGTTTGGGTATATCTTTTACGTCGTTGTCACACACGAAACAGTCTCTAGTACACTGTAGACCCGCCCTTTTGGGAGAACATTTGTAAAGGCATCAGATTCAGTTACCATGTTTACAAACATTATTTATTTTATTCAGTGAAAAATGAGTTATAAGTATTCAGTTGTAGTTTGAGAAACTGTTTATAAACGTTTTCAAGACACAATAATTCAGTGTTTTCTTTTCAACTTGGTCTTTTTTTAGCGAATTATTTTTTAGGTTGACAATAAAACAACAGTTAATAATTACAGCAAGTAGTTGGTTGAACAGGGTGGTGGCTGAAACTTCCATCGTCCGAGTTGGTGATACCAGAAACTGTAACTGTACTAATTAAATATTAAAACTCCATTCAGTAATTAGAAAATTTGATGTCTTCTATCCTAGTTTCACATCAATAGTGTGTTTTCTGCTGCTTAACAGGTAGAATTTGTGTGGTTTTACAAGCAACTGTATTACGTATGTGTATTAAAATATTTCCGTGTTTCTGTAGACGAGTTCACATTTCTGAGAGAACTCTCAGCTTTTTAAATGATGAATTCGAAGTCATCCGTGGAGATGGTGCATCTAGAGAAGAAGCGATTAAACTGGCAGGAATCAAGACATATCTGATTGTGGGAGTTTTAAAACCCGTAAGAAAAGTTAGATATTGTATAAAGGCGTTTGTTTTAAAACCCTTTTTTGAGGTCTGTTCGCTGTTTCTATGAATATAATAATAAAACAATTAGATTTTAGCTTCTGGAATTGTTTTGGTATAGTTTGCAAATCTCTAACAATAATGTATTTGAATAACAGGCATGATGTCTAAACATATGTTTATACAATAACCATCTCTGTTGGCACTGTATAATGATGTGTGCATCACCATCTCTGTTGGCACTGTATGATGATGTGTGTATTACCATCTCTGTTGGCACTGTATTATGATGTATGTATTACCATCTCTGTTGGCACTGTATTATGATGTGTGTATTACCATCTCTGTTGGCACAGTATTATGATGTGTGTATTACCATCTCTGTTGGCACTGTATTATGATATGTGTATTACCATCTCTGTTGGAACTGTATGATGATGTGTGTATCACCATTTCTGTTGGCACTGTATTATGATGTGTGTATTACCATCTCTGTTGGCACTGTATTATGATGTGTGTATCACCATTTCTGTTGGCACTGTATTATGATGTGTGTATTACCATCTCTGTTGGCACTGTATTATGATGTGTGTATCACCATTTCTGTTGGCACTGTATTATGATGTGTGTATTACCATCTCTGTTGGCACTGTATGATGATGTGTGTATTACCATCTCTGTTGGCACTGTATTATGATGTGTGTATTACCATCTCTGGTGGCACTGTATGATGATGTGTGTATTACCATCTCTGTTGGCACTGTATGATGATGTGTGTATTACCATCTCTGTTGGCACTGTATTATGATGTGTGTATTACCATCTCTGTTGGCACTGTATTATGATGTGTGTATTACCATCTCTGTTGTCACTGTATGATGATGTGTGTATTACCATCTCTGTTGGCACTGTATTATGATGTGTGTATTACCATCTCTGTTGGCACTGTATGATGATGTGTGTATTACCATCTCTGTTGGCACTGTATGATGATGTGTGTATTACCATCTCTGTTGGCACTGTATGATGATGTGTGTATTACCATCTCTGTTGGCACTGTATTATGATGTGTGTATTACCATCTCTGTTGTCACTGTATGATGATGTGTGTATTACCATCTCTGTTGGCACTGTATTATGATGTGTGTATTACCATCTCTGTTGGCACTGTATTATGATGTGTGTATTACCATCTCTGGTGGCACTGTATGATGATGTGTGTATTACCATCTCTGGTGGCACTGTATGATGATGTGTGTATTACCATCTCTGTTGGCACTGTATTATGATGTGTGTATTATCATCTCTGTTGGCACTGTATTATGATGTGTGTATCACCATTTCTGTTGGCACTGTATTATGATGTGTGTATTACCATCTCTGTTGGCACTGTATGATGATGTGTGTATTATCATCTCTGTTGGCACTGTATTATGATGTGTGTATTACCATCTCTGTTGGCACTGTATTATGATGTGTGTATTACCATCTCTGTTGGCACTGTATTATGATGTGTGTATTACCATCTCTGTTGGCACTGTATTATGATGTGTGTATTACCATCTCTGTTGGCGCTGTATGATGATGTGTGTATTACCATCTCTGTTGGCACTGTATTATGATGTGTGTATTACCATCTCTGGTGGCACTGTATGATGATGTGTGTATTACCATCTCTGTTGGCACTGTATGATGATGTGTGTATTACCATCTCTGTTGGCACTGTATGATGATGTGTGTATTACCATCTCTGTTGGCACTGTATTTTGATGTGTGTATTTGTCGGCATTGCATGGCCAGGTGGTTAGGGCGTTTGACCCGCACTCTGACGGTCGCCATTTCAAATTCCCGTCACACCAAACATGTTTGCCGTTTCAGTTATGGGGGCGTTATAAATTCGTGATCAATCACACTATTCGTTACTTAAAAAATAGCCCAAGAATTGGTGGTATCTAGTGATGACTAGCTGCCTTCCACTTAGTCTTTTACTGCTACATTAGGGACGACTAACGCAAACAGCTCTCCTGTAGCTTTGCTCCCAATTCAAAACAAATCAATAGAAAATGCCTTTATCACCTTAAGTAATATTTCATCACACATCGAAAACGTAAGAAAACAACAATATATAAAACTATTTCTTTTTAAGGAACTTTGTCACCTACTAGGCTTTGCTACATATTCTTATCTTCTTATGTGTTTGCAAAAATAAATTTTTGTTTTATTTCTTTTGATATATTTTACAGTTTGAAACATAGAACAACTCAGCACGTGATATATTTGTCTTTTTTGTTTTCTTATCCATAAGCATATTACCAAATACGAGATTTGTTCAAATATGACAGAAATATTTATAACATACTGGATGATGCACTTTACAAGCAAGTTTGGTTTGGTTTGTTTTTCGCGCAAAGCTACTTGAGGGCTATTTGCGCTAGTCGTCCCTAATTTAGCAGTGTAAGACTAGAGGGAAGGCAGCTAGTCGTCACCACCCACCGCCAACTCTTGGGCTACTCTTTCATCAACGAATAGTGGAACTGATCGTAACCTTATAACGCCCCCACGGCTAAAAGGGAGACTGTGTTTGGTATGACAGTGATTCGAACCCGTGACCCTCAGGTTACAAGTCCAGTGCCCTAACTACTAGGCCATGCTAGGCCTGCAAGCTAGTAATTTGTAAATATCAAATGTCTACAATTGCAATTTAAAGTTGCATATATAAATATATATTGACATATTCTATTATTATCCTTTAAATACAGAAGCTTATAAAAGAATGGTACATTCCTCGGGATGCTTAAATACATTATTAACTTGTACCCTTTTTACACAGTCCATTATTTAACTCAACAGATCTCGACAATATTGCATGGAATGACGGTTTGTTCTGCTGAACAAGAAAGTCTAGACCAATCAATAGCAAAGGCGTGTGTGAGGAGGGCCTTTCTGTGTGTTAGACAGACTACAATGCTATCGTTAAACCCCAGATGGTCCATTATCCCCCAAGCAGAATTTTTTTCTGTTCTCTGGAGAACCCCTCTTTATAACGTGCACGTTCTACGTAGGATCGTTAGCTGTTTGCACGTAATCGATGATGTTTGATTAATTTGACGATAAATTGAAAGAAAACAATCACGCGCTCAACCGACGTGATTCAAACTTTGACGAACTGAATTTTCAATTCGCTCGTAAAGAGTCACGTGACATCCGAACGACGTTTGCACTCCCGAATCTCGAGAATAATGTTTTCAATGCTTATAAACGTGAACAACACAGTAAGATGAAATGCTCGTGTTAACCCTAATACGTACATTTACACAGATACCAAGTTTTGCTGTACGTTGTAACCACCAGCAAAGTGTCGATAAATACAACAAGTTTGCTTTCTTTTTCAATTTACGATGATTAAGAAACTTAGGTCAGACTAGCCAATGGTTGGTAAACCTGTTTCCAAAGCTTCAGTTTTCATCTTGGTTTGTTTTTTCTTCACATCTCCCGATGGGTAAAGAGTAACTTAACCCAAGAGTTGGCGATGGGTGGTATTGATTAACTGCTTTCGCTCCAGCGTTTCTCTTCTAATTTAGAGATGGCTAGCAGGATAGCCACCACCCAGTGACACAACGGTACGTCTTCAGACTCAGTATGCAAAAATCCGGGTTTCGATACCTGTGATGGGCAGAGCATTATGTCGCTCTGTGCTTAACTTCAAACAAACAGGATAACCCTCGAATGGCTTTGCGCAACATTCAGCAACAACACGGAGATCAAGTTGACTTGACGTCACAGCTTCACGAGCGAATCGCTAGAACCTTATAATTTGAGGTCATCGATGCTATTTTCATATAAACCGTTAAATATTTGATCACGTTGATGCATAACCATAAGGTATTTTTGTTACGATGTAGCGATTTGTTTGAACATTTCGTGTAAGTTAACACTGAGAAATGCCTTTCGTAAGTTAATTCATCACTAACGACTTCATTGACATATCAGTATCTACTTTTTAGAAATTCCATGGACTGTTTCGTATCGTACCACTACCATGGCAACCGAAATTGTGGACTCTCATTAAGCATATACTGCAGAAATGAATTGAAAGCTGGAAAGTTGAAAGCGTAAATAGCGTCACGTTTACATTTTAACATTTTTTTTTCTTTAACCAGTCACTCAAAAGTATTAAAAATAATTAATTTGCTCGTAAGTTTGTACATTCTAATATCTGTATTCACTTATTAATGTCTAATCTCTTGGTGCGTATTTTATTCTAATATAATGTTTAGTCACTCTCAGGCATGGCAAATGTATTATATAACAATAAAGTAAGTCCACTGCGTAGTTATGTATATGTTATATAATACATGTTTAGGCCCAGCATGGCCAGGTGGGTCAAGGCGTTCGACTGGTAATCTGAGGGTCGCGGGTTCGAATCTCCGTCGCACCAAACATGCTCGCCCTTTCAGTTGTGGGAGCGTTATAATGTGACTGTCAATCCCACTATTCGTTGATAAAGGTGTAGCCCGAGAGTTGGCGGTGAGTGATGATGACTAGCTGCCTTCCCTCTAGTCTTACGCTGCTAAATTAGGGACGGCTCGCGCAGATAGCCCCGTGTAGCTTTGTTCAAAATTCAAAAACAAAACTAAGAGCCATGTTACGCCAGGTTTTGCAAGTTCTTCGAAAATTAGGCTGGCATATACTTCATGTCCTAAGTAAATACGGGGTCAGGAGTTACATTAGTGCGTATGTAAAGTGTCACGCTATTCGTATATAACTCCACGCCCATCTGTAACAAAAGACTAAGCAAGGCAACAAGAAAAACCGAAACTTGGTGAGATAAGTTGGAAAATAAACGTGTTTCGTTTTGGTTTTTTCACACTTGCAAGTTTCTCTCCGATTTTCAACATACTTTATTCTGGTTATCAGCTTTTTATTTTTTTCTCTTGTTAATGTATCAAAGTTTCAATTTTTCACTTTTTCGTCACTTAAAACAACAAACTTTCACTTTTTAATTGTTTGTTTTTAATTATTTTTTTTCACCTTTCTTTATACCTTGTATTAAAAGCACTTCATTCACTAACGTGTTCCCATATTGCATATGTAAGTAGTTGAATTAAGAAAAGAGAGACAGAAAATATGTGAACCTCGCGAAAGAACATCCCAGCTTTGTCACGTTTTTGCATGATTTATCAGTGAAGGTAAACGAGACCCTGAAAGTGCTTTAGTCTGTTTTCTGAAAATCACAGAAGGCTAACGGCGCACATTATCTTACATTTAACTTTTTCTGTCACAGTACCCTGCCGGAACCCTAGATGATGTCACGAACAAGAATGGGACCCACACGACAACAAAAGAGGTAAATAGAGTTTTCTATTCAGTGTCCTAGTTTAGAAATATTTCTCTCGTTTTCTTCAGTAACATTAATATTTCTATTTTTCGGTTGAGGCTTTCGACTCATAATCCGAGGGTCGCGGGTTCGAATCCCGATCGCACCAAACATCCTCGCCCTTTTAGCCGTGGGGGCGTTATAATGTGACGATCAATCCCACTATTCGTTAGTAAAAAGAGTAGCCTAAGGGTTGGCGGTGGGTGGTGATGACTAGCTGCCTTCCATCTTGTCTTACACTGCTAAATTAGGGACGGCTAGCGCAGATAGCCCGCGAAACTCAAAAACAACAACAACCTATTATAGATTATGCAAGTTTGATACTGTGAGTACAGTGAATGGTGAGTTTTAAACTCCGTAAAATTAAATAATAATATTTCTATACTATTACAATTTCTTGCATAATTAGTGTGAGTTTGCAATTAGTTTTAACCTGTGATTATACAATATGTCCATCCAATTGCACTTTACGAGCGTTGATTGACGAAATTATACGAATTAGTTTTAAACAATTTCTCTCTTTTTATGGTGGGCTCAGCATGGGCAGGTGGTTAAGGCCCTTTAAGCCGTGGAGTCGTTATATTGTAACGGTCAATCCCACTATTCTTTGGTAAAAGAGTAGTCCAAGAGTTGGCGGTGGGTGGTGATGACTAGTTGCCTCTCTCTAGTCTTACACTGCTAAATTAGGGACGGCTAGCGTAGAAAGCTCTTGTTTAGCTTTGCGCGAAATTCAAAACAAACTAAACTGGAGACCACCTTTATCTCGGGACGCACTTTTAAAGTGAATACCAATATAAATTATGAGTCTGAAAGTCTTGAATATTAAGAACGTGTTTCAATTACTGAGGAAATTACATTGGTCAAACTAAATAGAAATTGTATTGAGAGAAAATATGAATTTACCACCAACAAACTAGGGACCTATGAACACGCAACGTTCCATTGAGTGAACATTCGAATCATTGTTGTCAATGGACAGTTTCTAATTTTGCAATTCACATAATTTTTTAAAAAAGGGAACGAAACCAGAAGTCAAAATCAAAATAAACTATTTTAACTAACACTTAATTTTTTTTTTTCAAATATTAAGTTCGTATATGTCACCCTTAGAGATAACTAGCTGCTTTCCCTCTAGTCTTACACTGTTAAATTAGGGACGGCTAGCGTAGATGGCCCTCGTGTAGCTTTGTGCGAAATTCAAAACAAAATATTTTACTGGACTGGTTAGAAAATTTTTGCCAAACATCAATGGATGAAGAACGACCTCAAACAGCTTATGCATAATTATCTAAATTATCATTTTGTGTTACGATTTATATCGTAAATAATTATGTGGTGAATAATATGATTCCATCTGAAGATTTGTTGTTTTCTTTTTGTCGAGGGATTCCAGTAAAAATGTTCAACAAAAACCAAAATAAATCGAAATGTCAAGCGACCGTTACTTTTGAATATCTTACAATAGGGTCCATTAAGCTGAAAAGTGTATCCATGGTAACGATTTTGAAATATTCTAACAAACGGTTACTCTCACGCGGTTTGCACCAACTTTACCGTCACGCGAGAAAATTTGAACCTCACTTTATTCTTGGCAAAGATGTCTTTCGTAATTGATTTTTTTCCAGCTTGCCACGAATAACACATTCGATCTCGCTGTTGATACTAGAACACTTGGGTCGATTTGGTTATTAGCACTATCGCCAGTATTGAGTGTCACTTGGCATACTGTCTCGCACGTGTATGTAGTTCTAAAATGAGAAAATAATTGTCGTAATACATAGAGAAATAAGTATTGACGTACGGCGTAAGGTTGTGTGTGGATATGTCACAAAAACCTGCTTGTCGTCCCAGTTCCTTCTTATTCTTTGTTTTGTTTTTATTTCTTAATGATTCGTGTTTTCCTTTATTACCCGTGAAGGAAGAAACATATAAACCACCTGAGGTCGGGTTTGATGTTACCACAGATGATGAGTACAAAGAACGCCTCCAGAGGGAGCTACTTAGCAGAGAAAGTGACAGGTTGGTTGAAGTTGGCTTGTATATTTATACTAATTAGCGAGTTCCTTTGTAAAGAATATAAAATAAAAAAATATATAACACGAATTGCGGTTAGCTGTGAAAATCTATATTTGTAATTAAACT
Organism: Tachypleus tridentatus; assembly: GCF_004210375.1. Lineage (NCBI taxonomy): Eukaryota > Metazoa > Arthropoda > Merostomata > Xiphosura > Limulidae > Tachypleus > Tachypleus tridentatus. The sequence continues at coordinate 40,849,646 of NC_134827.1, read as the reverse complement.
AATGTAAATATTTAGCTTAAAACATTTCATATAATTACTAATTATATCTGAACAAAAATAAATAACTCGTGAATTAATCAATCAAACTTTGTGGAACAAAGTGATAAGAACTGCATTACATTTCAAACCGATGAGTATGCTACATAACACATATACACTGTTTTGTATGAAATAAAGCCCAAAGCTGCACAACATTATCTGTGTTTTGCCCACCACGAGTATCGAAACCAAGTTTCTAGCGATGTAAGCCACTGGGAGACCCTCTGTAGTCGTAGATTGCATGTGTTGTTCGCCGAATTTCTTCGCTATTTACGATATTTTCGGCCGTAAACCCACTAATGTCCTACAAGAATTGGCCAGCTTGAAAGATTTAGCGAAATCCTGAATACATATTATGAACTAAGATACAAAGAAACCTTCATAATAGTAATCCCCAGTATTTTTTTACACATTCTAGCCAGTTGTATTATGAAAATAGCTTTAAAGAAAAACACGTCATTACTTAGAAAACACGTTAAAAGAAGTCTTAAAATATTCGTGTAGTAGTACCCATCCAGCAACGAAGCCTAATTTTAAATACAAAACACCTAAAAATAATTAATAAAAAAACACTAGTCAGCTATATAGAACGTTATACTGATATCATATCAATCATCACGTGATTTAACTGTTATATATCTTTCATTTATATCAATATTAGATCCATTGTCACATAATTAAATTCCTGTTATATTTATATCAGTGTTTGATCTGTTGTTACGTGTTAAAACTCCTGTAATATCTCTTAGTTATGACAATGTTTTATCCATTCTCACGTGAAATTTGCTGACACAAAAGATTTACTCAAGACTCTTGAATCTCACTTTAATATGACCATATTTGAGAAAATATATACTGTCAGGAAAAATCGCCACCTCCATCAGCGTAGTTTAGTAGTCTTAGCCTCTTTGTAAACAGTATGAGATACGAATGAGCTGAAAACATCTGTGAAACGTTTTCTTTTAAAATAATTTCTTCTTCAGCAAAACGTTTGGTCCTGAATTCTGAAGAGTGGAATATTTCTGACATATTATTGTTTAATAACAATATATCATTAGATTTGTGTTATTTTACAGCGTGGTACACTATAGCGTGTATACACACATCAGTCATCTGTGTGTGTGTGTGTGTGTATATATATATATATACACACATATATAATTTAAACAAATTAACTTTGTAAATATTTCATTGTGACAACAAATATTGTACTTTACATCAACATGAACGTATAAACGAATCCAGTCCAGCTCTGGGATTGGTTCCTCGGTTATTCTGTATGACCCAAGAATTCTTACATTACGGTGGCTGATTCTGACAGCAACCTGAGGGCGAGCCTGTTCGGTAGTCCATTAGTGCTGTGGCAACTCTCAAGAAGCGGTTTAGAAATGAAGTGACCGATAATTAATCAGTGTATATAAGTCTGTTTGTTTGTTTGTTTTGAATTTCGCGGAAAGCTACACGAGGGCTATCTGCGCTAGCCGTCCCTAATTTAACAGTGTAAGACTACAGGGAAGGCAGCTAGTCATCACCAACCACCGCCAACTCTTGGGCTACTCTTTTTACCAACGAATAGTGGGATTGAGCGTCACTTATAACGCCTCCGCGGCTGAAAGGGCGAGCACATTTTGGTGTGATGGAAATTCGAATCCACGACGGTGTATATAAATTCACTTTGCGTTATCGTAATGTGTATATACATCAAAAACAGTTTCTTGATTAAGATGTAATGCATATTATACACATTGTTATTTCTTCCACATACTTTTAATCTTCCAAACATTGAAATATTTGTCATATCTTTGAAGTCCATATGATTTATTCAGCCTTATAAAAACCCAGTCTTCCTTGAACCTTAATGTAGATATACGTTAAATATCTTATTAAAACACCAGTAATAAACCTTGTATGACTTGATGTGAAATCTTGGTCAGTTATATATTTTTTAGGTAACAAAAGTCCTAATTTCAGTTTCACACCAGTACAAATTTTATTAAGATGTCGCAAGAGCCAGTGACGTTATTGCGGATTTAGTGATTTAGGACGCACGTTTTGGGGTGAAGGTTTTGACAAGGGTAGAAATCCGTGTTTAATAACCAGCCAGAACGAATTAATTATTTCACACCCATTTCTTTAGACGTAAGAGATACTAAAACGTCAGAAAAATATATTTGTGTCTCTTTCTGCCAATGAGAATCTCAAACGATAAAATGTTAACCGACAAAGTTATTACGATGTTCATAATTTTCGATGTGGCGTTCCATAGCTTGTCTTTTACCAGGATACCTATGAATATTCATATTCGTAAATACATGTGAAACCAGATTGTAATTTCACAACCGTCCTTTTATAATTGTGAAATATTAATGCCTTTAAAAATATGGTCGTGTTTTGTTCTACCATAAAGAAGGATTCCGGCCCGGATGGCCAGGTGGTTAAGGCGCTCGACTCGTAATCTGAGGGTCGCGGATTCGAATCCTTGTCGAACCAAACATGATCGCCTATTCAGCCGTGGGGCGATGTAATGTGACAGTTAGTCCCACCATTCGTTGGTAAAAGAGTAGCCCACGATTTGGTGGTGGGTGGTGATGACTAGCTGCCTTTCCTCTAGGCTTACACTGCTAAATTAGGGACGACTAGCACAAATAGCCCTCTTGCCCCTTTTACGCAAAATTCAAAACAAACCCTATGCCACATCTCTTGTCAATGTTAGACTTTGACAGTTGCCTCACTACAAATGTAATAAAATAGTAAATAACTTTTCAGTCGACTCAAACTGTATTAAAACAGTTTAGTGTTATATTTTATTTCTTTAGAAAAGTCATTTCAATATACCAGATAAAACATAATAAGTTTTCTTAAACTGCGTGTTTTCTGTCTGCTTCCTCGCCTTCTTGAAAAAGTTACCAAACGTAAATTGAGGCGTGGATTGTAGACGACACGCCTTAAAGATGTCATTTCCGCCAATCACGTGATGGGTGTCTTCTACTTGTGTCACCAAAAGAAAAGAAATGAAACTTTAAATTGGTTCCCTTTTTCATATGAAGACCAGACGTGTATATATATACGTACCTATATATACAAAGTACTAATTTGATGAAAATAAAGCTAAAACATTCACTTTTATGTAGTACTGACTGTTCATATAAAGAGAGAAACTGGGAAGTAAAAAATAATTACATGGCTGAGCAAAGTAGTCACGTGTTCGTGTTATCGGCACCGGTTTTTCACCATAAATGACTGATTATGTAATTAATTATAATTAACCATTGAACTGGATCCTCTTTTTGTTTTTTTATTTAACATAAATTGTTATTATATCGATACAAATAGTTATAATTGGAACAGGAATATAAAATAGAACTTGCAAGTAGTTCCACTTGTGCTGATAGTAGCTCAGTTTAACTGGATTCGACATAATCTTGAAACTATCTGCTCAAATATTATTTTTCTCTTCATTGAAAAAAAATTAAAGACAAAACTAAATTTAAACTGTCACTTAAAATCGAATTAATTTGTAATAGTGCAAAGCTCCCTGTGGTTAGCAAGTCGGGCTACGTACCGTAATGTCTGGAGTTCAAGATGTGATGATGAAACGCTCCTCATTATCAGCTATGAAAGCGTAATAAAAATAAGAGTCAGCCATGTGTTTCGACTGAAAAACTAAACTTGGATAAAGCTGTTGTGGTGGCGGGTGCTTCTAGTGGGGTGTCTTTCTTCTGGTCAGTAATTAACAATTAAGGACAGTGGTTCCTAACTATTTTTACACACTGGATCATTCAGATTGTAACCATAAAACTGAGGACCGAGCTTGACTGTGTTAAAGAATGCATCAGTCTCCATGCAAAACTTACTTTTGTAAAAGTACGAGGTACGAATCATGCTTTCTAGGATCTATTGTGGCCCGTGAGGAATACTGTCTAATGAGTTCGCAAACCTGCCTTGTTATTCCAGATGTCCATAAGGTACCGTTTGAAAATACCAGTTCTCTTTGATCCAGTTAACAGTCAAAATTCATTAGCTTTGAATAACGGTTCATATACATGCAGACGTGTCTTTATACATTTCTCATTTCCAGAGGTTGTATTGTGAAGCCTTGACTACAATTTCGATTTCTTCTTTTATGAGGCCTGATAAGGCCAGATGGTTTGGGCGCTCCACTCGCAATTTGTAGATCGTGGGCTCGAATCTCAGTTATAGTTAACATGCTCGCCATTTCAGCCGCCGGGGCGTTATAATGTACATTCAATCCCACTCTTCATTGTTAAAAGAGTAACCTAAGAGTCGGCGGTGGGTAGTGTGATGACAAGGTGCCTTCCCTTTAGTCTTTCACTGCTAAATTGTGGATGGTTAGTGCAAATAGCCTTCGTGTAGCTTTGTGCAACATTCAAAACAAACAAACAAACAAACAAACCCTTCTTATGTCTATAAATTTTGTTTATAATCGTATCAGGAATGGACCCTCGCCAACGTGACGTTAAAACTTTCTTTTTTTATACTGATAATTAACAACACATAGCTTTAGAAATGTATTTTTTTTTTAGTTTCCTCCCGGCACCTTATTGCATTCTTCCTGCGCCTCTTTCCTCTATCAGTTCTCTCTCACATCTTTTCTTTATAACCTTGTTCTTGTTATCTAATTATAACGTTTCACAACCACAGAGATTTTATACTTTCCATCCACACCTACTAAATTTAGATAGGCAGCCGCTATACCCATTCAGCCCCTAGTACAGCGGTAAGTTTACAGAGTTACAATCCTAAAATCAGGGGTTCTATTCCTCTCGGTGGGCTCAGCAGATAGCCCGATATGGCTTTGCTATAAGAAAACACATATACATACCCCTTCAGTCAAATACTATTTAGTGACTTAGAATATTGTAATAACCTAATTCCTTAAAGCCGGACCAAAGGTCACTCACTTTCAAACAATTTTACTTTACGTCTTTCTTAATAACAACTATGTTGCATCAATCAAATCCTAGCAAGGGTTAACTTTCATAGTGTTTCGTCAGACATTCTTTCACAGCAACTCAAAACAAATGATGTAATTACCATATTGAAAATATCCATCGACATACGTCTTTTACGATAAAAAAAAAACTTTACTGGGATCAGTTTTCAACTCTGATATAAGCAAGTACTTATGCACTAGTAACCAATTTTTAGTTGTATACGTTTTATATCTTTAACGTTTTGAATAGAAACTGTACTAAGCCTTTCCTAGCACACACACACACACACAAAACAAAATTCTTTTTATACACAATTTACTTTCGACTTATCGGGAAACAACAAACAGAAAAACAAATCTTATCAATACTGTGTGTCCAGTAAAAATATTGACCACTGTCTGGTTAGTCTGTACATGCTTCTGATAAACTTTCAGATATTGACCTGTGTCAACTAGTTCCATTCTTCTATAATGACATTTACAAGCTCTTGCAGAGCTAAAACCGACGGCTGAAACACCATGTTCTAGAGTGTTCCAGTGAAACTCGACTAGGTCTAGGTATGAATAGCGAGTGGTCCGCTCCATTAAATTAATAGTCTCTCTCTGAAGTGATTACTCCATGGTCTAGAACATGAAGTGAGATGGCGTTGTCATTCACATAAACGAAGTCACCAACAATGACGTTTGTGTATGACGTCTGGGATCTCTTCCCCCTGTCTCATAGCCGTCAAGAGCTGTCCTAGAACACACGGAGATCAATATTGTTATTGAAGTTGGTAATGCTTCAGTCTCTGATAGACCAGCCATCATAAAGGTCATGTTCAGTTAAGCCTACCTGATGGTACTTGGTACAAGGAAAAAGGCCTCTTCAGTAGATATGGTGGACGACATGTTATTGTATATTCTTCCTGATTTTCACTCTTAACGTCTGAGCATTGTGATGACGCTTTGAAGATGGTTTCCATGATATGACGTAACGATATGTTAAGCTTAAACAAAATCTGGGCTGGTCCATTAAGAATAATGGTACCCCAAGCCAAGTAATCTTAACTTCACATTCAGATTCCAGTAGTGCTTGTCCACAAACCAGCTCCCTTGAGTATACCATGGATGACCTGTGTCAATACAAAAACATTCAATGAGATGCGTTTTTAAGGCCACAACATAAAGTCTGTAACAACTAAAAAACGTCTCGAGAAGCCTGTGTAATCAGAAATTAGTTATATTTTGGATTTGATTCATACCTGTATAATCAGAACTTAAATCTATTTTGTGTCTGTTTCAAACCTATATAATCAGAAATTAGTTCAATTTTGTGTTTGATTCAAACCTGTATTATTAGAAATTAGTTCTATTTTGTGTTTGATTCAAACCTGTATAATTAGAAATTAGTTATATTTTGTATTTGATTCAAACCTGTATAATCAGAACTTAAATCTATTTTGTGTCTGTTTCAAACCTATATAATCAGAAATTAGTTCAATTTTTGTGTTTGATTCAAACCTGTATTATTAGAAATTAGTTCTATTTTGTGTTTGATTCAAACCTGTATAATTAGAAATTAGTTATATTTTGTATTTGATTCAAACCTGTATAATTAGAAATTAGTTATATTTTGTATTTGATTCAAACCTGTATAATTAGAAATTAGTTCTATTTTGTGTTTGGTTCAAACCTGTATAATTAGAAATTAGTTCCACTTTGGGTTTGCTGTCCTCATTCAGTCATCTTAATACCTTATCTTTGCAGCTCTATGGATTCTGAGACTTCTAAGTACGTGAAGTAGTGCTTTATCTCACAGCTCTATCACATTGAGACAGCCCATTCCGTGACCACGTGACGATTCCTTCATGTTGAAATATTTCTGAAATTTGTTGGGTCGATAATGATGCTAACTGCGAGTATCTGAGTAAAATTACTAAGCGCAATTCGAAAATAAATCACATGTCTCTAACATCCATTCGGCAAAAGTTCATTTACTAAAGAGATCTATAATCCTAATTAGTGACAATAAATAATAACTAATCATACCCAATCGTGTTCACTTCATCCCAATGTCTTCTTTTTTTATATCATAAGTTTTTTTAAAAAATCAGAAAGGTTTTGTGTATTGCCAACAATGACCCCTAGGAAATAGGTTTTGGTCGTGGGGGCGCCATAATGTTACAGATAATCCCACTATTCGTTGGTAAAAGAGTAGCCCAAGAGTTAGCGGTGGGTGGTGATGACTAGCTGCCTTCCCTCTAGTCTTACACTGTTAAATTAGGGACGGCTAGCGCAGATAGCCCTCGTGTAGCTTGGCGCGAAATTCAAAAACAAACACATCGTTATTACTTTATACTTTTTCAGGTAAAATCAAGGAACATCACCAGACAACATACTTAAAATCTACAAAACGTACATTAGACCAACAATAGAATATGCATCACCTGCCTGGATTAACACAGCACCCACACATGTACAGAAACTTCAACGTATACAAAATTCTGTACTAACTTCAGCATATAACGTACCACGTAGCACCTCAACCACATTCATGCACAAGTATGCAAACATAGATACAATAGCTGAAAGAATCTTGCATAATTCTCTAAAATATTTCAATAAGAATTGGCATAAAAATGACTTAATGTGTGATCTCGACAGATATCACGTACATGATGTAAATGGTACTAAATACCTCTCCCTTTTAACATATATTTAAGAAATGTAACACAAGCTGGCCACTATGCACTAGACACTTAGTCCTTGTTTCTTTTTATTATTATAATTATTATTTTCTTTTTTTAATCATTATTTTTTTTATTATTATTTTTTCTTCTCTTTTTGAATTATTATTCAAGTATTGAATAATAATAATTATTATTACTTTCTTTTCTGTGTGAGTGTTTGTGTTACTACAAGTAGTAGTAGCATTCTCTCAATCGAGAAAAAGGAGAAAAATACAAAAAAATATATATATATATGAAAATACAAAAAAAAATTAATTGAAAAAAAAAAACTTCTTGTTCGTCCATGCATGGACTGAGCCCTGAAATGGACCTGAGTATGATGTTATACTTTTACTCTAGCCCAAAGCTTTAAAAAAAACCAAAAAAAAACACCTAAAGACAGGCGCTATAATCGTTCGGGAGGGAGGAAGAGGTCAAATGTACCTGACCCTCCTGGGTATTTAACAACATCAATACCCAAATACCCACACAGTCAAACTTGGAACTTTATACTTTTGTTTCTGGTTTCGAGGACCGTGTTAGGATATCTGTTGCTGCTTTTCAAATCTGTAACAAAAATTACTTATAAATTTCTACCGAAACCCAAAATTGGATTCTACATAAGATACTACACATTACACATTAATATAGTTTAAAAAAAAGCTTTGTATGATTTGTAAAAAACTATTAAATCAAATCATTTAAGGTTTTATTCTTCGTTGTATAAATTAGGGACGGCTAGCGTAGATAGCCCTCGTGTAGTTTGCGCGAAATTCAAAAACAAAACAAACAATAACGACATTGCCCTTTAATGGCTGAAGGTGTTTCATACGTTTTGCTGATCTACATGTACAGTTTATAAGTTAAGGAACTGGTTAGCTATTCACGTGAGCTTACCTTAGTTATTATCTGAGATGTGGAGCCAACGATACCACATCTTTGGAAATACTGTTTAAGGTTGCAGTGATGACCTTGATGGAAGCTTCATATAAAAATTCCATCAACATCTATAGCTTGATATATAAAACGATTGAAATTAAAGAATTTCTACAGTGGGTTAATTAATCATGTAGCATCCATTCACAGATGCTAACTGTGGGCAACTGGTATGGTACCTATATATCTTGTATGCAGCAAATTCCTGGCCGTTAGGTCGTGACAACACAAGTAAATTTGAAGTTTATTTCAAAACTTTTGTGAGCAGAACTATTCACACAGCAAAGTTGTTAACACATGTAGGGCCTAAAGACAATACTTCATAAAAAAAAAAAAGAATGACTAAGTCAGTCAAAGTGGGAAGACTTTCCCAGCAAAGTGTTTAGGTCAGTAACAGCAAGGTGTTTAGGTCAGTAACTATTAGAGAAGTCACACCCAAGCTAATTCGGAACAACTTCAGAGTTAAAGTGAAGGTTATGGTTGCGAAAGAAAACTGCCGATCTAAAAGTTATTGCGTAAAATTGGCAACATCTTTTGACTCTGTTAAGACGATAGTAAACAAATTGATACAAGACAAAAGTTACGAAACTTCTAAACCAACTGCTGTTTTCATCTAAATGTTCCAAAACATCCAAATCAACTACTGTTTTCAATCCAGAAGTTCTAAAAGACCTAAATCAACTACTGTTTTCAATCCAGAAGTTCTAAAACACCTAAATCAACTACTGTTTTCATCCAGATGTTCCCAAACTTCTAAATCAACTACTGTTTCCAATCCATAAGTTCCAAAACACCTAAATCAATTACTGTTTTCATCCAGATGTTCCCAAACTTTTAAATCAACTACTGTTTTCATTCAGATATTCCCAAACTTTTGAATCAACTACTGTTTTCAATCCAGAAGTTCTCAAACTTCTAAACCAACGGTTATTTGCATAAGAAAAATGACCAATGAAACTAGAATCAGGAAAACTCTTTTCGGACCACATGTTCTTCAGGCCTTCCGTAAAGAGCTCCAGTATATCTTTATCCACTTAATCTGTTTACATGTGGTCTTTCAAGCAGAAAGCCAGCGGGAGAGTACGTATAGGTCCACTTAATCTGTTTACATGTGGTCTTTCAAGCAGAGCCACTTCGGGAGCGAGTACGTATAGGTCCACTTAATCTGTTTACATGTGGTCTTTCAAGCAGAAAGCCACTTCGGGAGCGACGTATAGGTCCACTTAATCTGTTTACATGTGGTCTTTCAAGCAGAAAGCCACTCGGGAGCGAGTTCGTCAAGGTGGGCATCTTAAGCAAGTTTTACTTCACAGAAGTTTGTCACAATGAATATTGTGATGTTAGCAATAGTACGTAATCATGGCCACCAGGGTGAAATAACCACAATCGCTAATAAAATATGTAGTTCCAAAAGCATCATGCGACATCATTCTTATGAAGTATGGTTAACCTTTAATATGGTATGAAGTAACTATGGGAAAATGGTACATATAATATGAAGTAAAATATTTTCGTTGATTTTTGAAAGAAAAACGTGTAAGAGAAATTTTTTAGTTAGAACAGTTAACGCTTGAAAATAAAATGTGATATTTTCCATTAGAAGTAAAACAATGAATAAATAATCACACATTAAATAGCTCCTCTGTATTTGATTTGGAAAAATCAGTCTACTTATGGGGAAAAAATGACATAAAAAGTGTTACAATAACTATAACAAAGCCTGGCATGACCAGATGGTTAAGGCACTCGACTCGTAATCTGAGGGTCGCAGGTTCGAATTTCCGTCGCACTAAACATGCTCATCTTTTCAGCCGTGGGAGCGTTATAATGATACGATCAATCCCACTATTCGCTGGTAAAAAAGTAGCTCAAGAGTTGGCTGTGGGTGGTGATGACTAGCTGCTGCCTTCCCTCTATTCTTACAATGCTAAATTAGGGACGGCTAGCGCAGATAGCCCTCGTGTAGCTTTGCACAAAATTCAAAAACAAACACAGAATCACAACAAATGTATTCATTTTGAAATTAAAGACTTTTTAATCAGTGTTTTTAGAATGCATTACAATTATTTTTTCTGCATTAATTCTTCAAGTTGTCATTATTTCGCTTCTCACTTGTTCTACTCTTTAGGAACGTGTGGGAAAACGCACACTTCTTCACACTAAGGTTTAAATCCGCAAATTTGGAAGAACAGTACCGAAGTCGAAGAGCGAACACAGTGACGGTTTCAATGGCTGGCTTTCTTCTGGTCCTTCTAGTGTGTGACCTGGCTGACCTCGTGCTGGTTCCTGGAATGTAAGCTTATTTATCTGAAATGAGTAATATGTATTTAAATAATATAATGTGTGATTAATCAGACCAGCCTTTATTCAGCACACTATATAAACTTTTAAAATCCAACTCTACCTGTTTTCAATCATACTCAAAATATAAAGTTTATATTTAAATTTTAAATCATGTGGAGTGTCACAAAATTTCCATGGCATTAAAACTTTAGATATGTGTCACTTGGGAGTCACATGAATTTTCAGCAGTCTCTCACTAGAGAATAATCAAGAACCATTTACTAATTAATCAAATGTGTGTCGTATAAATTTTCATTACTTTATCACTAGATAATATTTGTTAAGTAATATATCGCACATGTGAGTCGTATGAAATTTCAGTTGCCTCTTACAACAGAATAATTACAAAGCTTTTGTTAACTGACTTACAGAAATCAGACCTCTGATGTCTGAAAGGTATATGTTCTTTAATGACCTTTTAAGATTTAAGAATAAAAAATATTCGACAATTCTGTTTTTAATAGCTTTATCAGGTTTGCTGTATACGTCTGATATACTGCAAAAAGAAATGTATTTTGAAATGTGACGTAAATAATCAAAACCAAATGAAAATATATACAAATTCAAGGTAAGAATCAACAACTTCAGGCTAGACGTGTCTCGTATTAAGTCATGGGTTATTTTATCTAATGTTTCTGTTAGAAACTTGTTTCAACTTATATTTAAACTGGATTCTTTGATCTTTCAGGCTTGCTGCTTTTCAGACCATCAGCAGTGTATGGGCACATCTAAGTATCCCATTCATCACTGTTGGCGTGCTGGTGCTTGTCTTAATGAAGGTATACATGTTTCGCATCGTTCATTTCGAAAAAAAACTCCACTCGTTTTGTTTTTTCTTCCTCGGAGTTTTAAGTTCATTCACGGACAATTTTTATAATATTGGTAGCGATCCTAGTGTAACAAACGTTTGTAAGTTTAAGTGTGTTGAAATTAAAACGTTGTTTAGTTTGTCGAGCGAGAGAGATGGGGGGTTACAAATCAATATTAACATATCAGTTGTGTATTAGATTAAGATGGATGTTTTGCAGGAACCGTTTAGTTTTAACGGTCTTTGTGGCGGAAGTGGAGATACATTGATGGACGATATTTTTATAATTAATATCTTACTTCATTCTGCTTTTGTATGTGAAGGAAGAAGTAACGTGTATGCAATCTTCTCGTGCTGAGATTTAAAAGATTTTTCTTCTATGTTTATAATTAATTATATTTGATTGTTCGCGCTTACTCATACAACAAATATTCTTTATTCTAAAATAAAATATGAACTTTTCCAAGACTTAAATGGTCGTCGCATATACTGTTTATTTAAAGGTGGATTTGTGAATGTATAACACCATAACTTATGAAAGCTTCCAGCTAAAACGGAAAAATAGGCTTGTCGAGATATGTTCTCATATTTGAAGAATGTGATGTAACTGAATCAATAACCATTATGCAAATTTAAATAAATGTTGCGTTTTATTTACGCTGTTTGTTGTTTTTTTTAATATAACTCTCACCTATTTGCATAATTGTAAACCGCGTTTGTCACGGCAGAGTTTAATGAGTTATAATTTATCATTGTTTGTGGTGTTCAAATACCTTCACGGGTTTCAACAGTAATTATTTTCTCCAGTTGTTATTCACAAAATATATCAGAAAAAAAGACCCACGGGGTATAAAACTGTGGTGAAGTCCTCGCCTCCTCTTTCAGTACTAATATTTCATTGCTTGATAGACAACCTTTATGTATGTTTGTAAGAGATTCTTACAGAATAGCCAATACACTGTTTTTTCTTTTACCTTTTTCAGTGTTACAAGATACCTTTACCAAAGTTTGGGTCCTTATTTTTCCAAAGCGGCAGAGTTAAGGCCATGGGTGAGAATCCTCACTCTGTTTGCTTTGGTATCAGTGTGGACATTTCTTCAGGCCTTGAAAACGGTAATTAATAATTACTGTTCTATACAACAAAATATGCTAGTTGAACTAGTTAGAAATAAATCTAAGTGACCATACAAATTAATACACTTCTCTAAACAAACATTTGTTGTTGTTGTTGTTGTTGTTGTTGTTGTTGTTGTTGTTGTTGTTGTTTGGGCAAAGCCGTGCAATGCGTTGCCCCGCGCTAGTACAAAGGGTATGTCTCCGGATTTACAACGCTAAAATCAGGGGTTCGATTCCCCTCGGTGGGCTGAGCAGATAGCCCTTTGTGGCTTTGCTATAAGAAAAACACGAAACACATGCAACGGGTTATCTATGTTCTGCCCCACGAGAAAAATCAAACCCACGTTTTAGTGTAGTCTTTCAACTTCCTGATGACGCAAAATCGAATTCAATGTTATAATGGATAAATATAAATATACAGCCGCTAAAACAAACAAACAGTTAAGCCTATTTTTTAATACTTGAATCCCACTGTATCCTACAATAAGATTGGAGCGATCCTGTATTATATAGTTGCGATGGTTTGTGATCTTTCGAATAAGATAAGTCTGATAATAATTAATAAGTTTTCTTTCACTAGATACTAAATGCAAAATTAATTTATCTCCTACGTTTCGGTCTGATCTCTTGCCTTGCAATGGAAGCGCGACCGGAATTCTCTGTTCTTAGTTTTAATTATAAAGAAAGTCCTGTGTTCTC
>NC_134827.1:40764531-40835540 GCF_004210375.1 Tachypleus tridentatus | reverse complement strand
TTGGATAAATTATGAAACGTGAAAACCGGACGGTCAGTTGAACGTAGTAACTGTTTGTAGCTGCTTCAGAGATGGGCTGCCGAACTACTTCCTACGAAACAATTTCTTTAACCTTCAGGTAAATAATGGAAAACATCAGATGAATGATCACTAAACAGTTTTCATGCATCATGAGAAGACCCTGTAGTTAATTTCTCAGAACAGCGGTAAACATGTAGATATGTAACCCTAAAATGAGGGGTTCAGTTCATCGTGATGGACCCAGCAGATAGCACAATGTGGCCTTACTCTAATAAAGAAACACCTGCTAAAATGGATTTTTTTTAATCATAACAACTTTCATGTTATAGTTATCGCGCATTACCAGCCTGGGGACCCTGCACACACTGGGATCCCTTTTAATTATACAGCGTAGTTAATTTAATTCAGATTGACCTTGTATTTTTATTCATTTAAAGGTCATTTATCACTGGTTCGTGATTCTATCATTGGTCGCAGGTTTTTTTTTTCTTTTCTCTTTTGTTTGACTTATTTCGACTTAATTTAAAAATTTAATATTTTGCAAAGGAACTAAATGATTAAATATCTAAAACCCTTATTTTTAATATTTTGCAAAAGGAACTAAGTGATTGAATATCTAAGAATTTTTTAATATTTTGCAAAGGAATTAGTGATTGAATATCTAAGATGCTTATTGTTAATATTTTGCAAAGGAACTAAAATGGATATTTAAGACTCTTTTTTTAATATATATTTTGCAGAGGAACTAAATGAATGAAGAATTCCACACTTATTGTCAAATACATTTCAAGATATCATCTTCACTTACAAAGCCAGATGGTTGAAGCACTAGACTGTAATCTTATGGTCGCGTTCGAATCTCCTTCACACCAAACATGTTGTCCTTTCTGCCGTGGGGACGTTATAATGTGACAATTAATCCCATTAATTCTTAAAAGATTAGTCTCTCAGAGGTGGCGGTGGGCGGTGATGACTAGCTGCTTTCTCTAGTCTTACATTGCTAAATTAGGGACGACTAGCGCAGATGGCTCTCGTAGCTTTGCGCGAAATTCAAAACAAATCGAACAAAACCAAAATATAAGTAGACAATTATCCGGAAAAATTATTTGTTGATTTCTTTGATTTAGAGTCACCTTGAATAAAAGTACATTGTAATATAACACAACACATAGCTTAATTCAAAAACACATTGGTAATATTACACAACATAGCTATCTGTGAAACATATTGATAATATAACATGACATAGCTTACTCAGAAACACATTGGTAATATAACACAACATAAGCTTAATCCAGAAACATATTGGTAATATAACACAACACACCAGAAACACATTGGTAATATAACACAACATAGTTAATTCAGAAACACATTAGTAATATAACACAACATACATTCAGAAATGATTAGGCTTAAAAGTTGAACTGATATTTTATATCGAAGAGTTATGCACTTTACTCCATGTTAGGTAACATCCATACCACTCACATTTTACCTTAAACTTATTATACTACTTACTAATACACTTATAAGGTTTTCATTTTCCCTTTCATTCCCTTTATTAAAGTTATAATGGAAAACAGTAATCGAGCTATTCTAATCGAATTGTGACTTTGTGATTCTCCTACTCGAGACATCAACGTGACGTGACACCACTGTTTTTGTGTAGTTTTTTCTGGTATAGGTTGATTTCATACGAAAAGATGGTTCTTTACAAAAAATACAAATCATTTTTTGTTCTTGACCAATTATCAAACTCTTCTTACTGTTTTCTAAGTGCTTTTTGTAATCCGTGGTAGATCAGTCCTAGCAAGAAAACAAAGTCAACAGTGGACACAGAGTAGTATACACACAGGTGGCGTTTTGCTGGAGTTCTCGGTCAACGATAGTGGCAGTTTTTTTGACGTTTACAGTCGAGATGTAGAACTGGCCAATAAGATGGAAAAGTGGAGGGTTTCCCGGTACGTAGCTAGGTTCTGATACACACATTTGGAGTGTTGAGATATCAACACTTAACACCATTGTATCAACACTTGCCTTAATTGGCTGATATCAACTCTGACCATTAATATCAACTTCATTTAATTGATATTAACACACTTAATGACCATTGATATCAACACTTAATGACCATTGATATCAACTCTTAATGACCATTGATATCAACTCTAATGACCATTGCATTTCTAATCCAAAAACTTTTTAAAGGTAGAACATGAAACTAAAGACTGATAGTATATAACGTATAACTTACATCAACTGTGAGATTTTAATCCTTTTCTGAAAGATGCCATAAAATATATTGCATATGAAAAAAATAAATTCTAATGCTTATATTGGAATGTACACTATGTTCAATAAAAAAGATACTAGGTTTCAAGGCAGGGAGCAGGGTAGAGGTTGTATTTTTGATCTTCACAACACGTACATACCAAGATAAATTGTCTGCAAAAGTGATTCTAAAGTTGATGTCCTCCGTGGGGACAGCGGAAATTTCAAAGAAGATTCGTGGTTAGATTCCTCCTCGGTGGACAGAGCACATAACGAGATGTGGTTTTGTCTCTAAATAACAAACAAACAAACAAACAAACAAAAAAACCTAAGCCACCTGCTAGTCCAGCGGTATGTATCCGATTTATAACGCTAAAAATCAGGGTTCACCCCTCGGTGGGCTGAGAAAAGGTCACTTATTTTAATAGTAGGCTAAAAACCAGCCTGTTACAGAAACCGTTTGAAATCTCTTAAGGAATTTAGTGGCATAATTACCATTATATTATTAAACAAAACCTAAAGCTGATTAAATAAAATGTTTAAGCAATGCTGTTATTTAATACAAACCCTTTATTGTAATTACCTTCCTGAAAACCATTCGTTACTCCAACTTGGGTGAATTATTCTTACGTTGTCACACACGATTCAGTCTCTAGTACACTGCAACCTGCCCCTTTGGGAGAACATTGTAAAGGCATCAGATTCAGTTACCACAAAACATAAACATTATTTATTTTATTCAGTGAAAAATGAGTTATAATTAGTTTCTTTTGTAGTTTTGAGAAAACTGTTTATAAACGTTTTCGACACAATATTCAGTTGTTTTCTTTCAACTTATCTTTACGAATTATTTTTAGGTTGACAATAAAACAATAGTTAATAATTACAGCAAGTAGTTATTGGAACAGGTGGTGGCTGAAACTCTCCATCGTCCGAGTTAGATACCAGAAACCGTAACTGTACTAATTAAATACTAAAACCCCTACATTCAGTAATTAGATTTGATGTCTTCTATCCCAGTTTCACATCAATAGTGTGTTTTCTGCCGCTTAACAGGTAGAATTTGTGTGGTTTTTGAAGCCAACTGTATTACGTATGTGTAATAAAAATATTTCCGTGTTTCTGTAGACGAGTTCACATTTCCCTGAGAGAACTCTCAGCTTTTTAAATGATGAATTCGGAATATCCGTGGAGATGGTGCATTCAGAGAAGAAGGACAACTGGCAGAATCAAGACATATTCGATTGT
The DNA here is from genome assembly GCF_004210375.1 of Tachypleus tridentatus. Taxonomy (NCBI): domain Eukaryota; kingdom Metazoa; phylum Arthropoda; class Merostomata; order Xiphosura; family Limulidae; genus Tachypleus; species Tachypleus tridentatus. The sequence continues at coordinate 40,831,997 of NC_134827.1, read as the reverse complement.
GGGAGTTTTAAAACCCGTAAGAAAAGTTAGATATTGTATAAAGTTTGTTTTAAAACCCTTGAGTATTCTGTCGCTGTTTATCAATATACCAATTTTAACCTAGATTTTAGCTTCTGAATTGTTTTGGTATAGTTTGCAAATCTCTAACACAATAATGTATATTTGAATAACAGGCATGATGTCTAAAACATATGTTTATACAATAACCATCTCTGTTGGCACTGTATAATGATGTGTGCATCACCATCTCTGTTGTTCATGATACTGTGTGTATTACCATCTCTTGTTGGCACATGTATTATGATGTATGTATTACAACATCTCTGTTGGCACTGTATTATGATGTGTGTATTCACCATCTCTGTTGGCACAGTCATTATGATGTGTGGTATTACCATCTCTGTTGGCACTGTATTATGATATGTGTATTACCATCTCTGTTGGAACTGTATGATGATGTGTATCACCATTTCTGTTGGCACTGTATTATGATGATGTGTATTACCATCTCTGTTGGCACTGTATTATGATGTGTGTATCACCATTTCTGTTGGCACTGTATTATGATGTGTATTATTACCATCTCTGTTGGCACTGTATTATGATGTGTGTATCACCATTTCTGTTGGCACTGTATTATGATGTGTGTATTACCATCTCTGTTGGCACTGATATGATGATGTGTGTATTACCATCTCTGTTGGCACTGTATTATGATGTGTGTATTACCATCTCTGTTTGGCACCTGTTATGATGATATGTGTATTACCATCTCTGTTGGCACTGTATGATGATGTGTGTATTACCATCTCTGTTGGCACTGTATTATGATGTGTGTATTACCATCTCTGTTGGCACTGTATTATGATGTGTGTATTACCATCTCTGTTGTCACTGTGATGATGATGTGTGTATTACCATCTCTGTTGGCACTGTATTATGATGTGTGTATTACCATCTCTGTTGGCACTGTATGATGATGTGTGTATTACCATCTCTGTTGGCACTGTATGATGATGTGTGTATTACCATCTCTGTTGGCACTGTATGATGATGTGTGTATTACCATCTCTGTTGGCACTGTATTATGATGTGTATTACCATCTCTGTTGTCACTGTATGATGATGTGTGTATTACCATCTCTTGTTGGCACTGTATTATGATGTGCGTATTACCATCTCTGTTGGCACTGTATTATGATGTGTGTATTACCATCTCTGGTGGCACTTTCCATGATGATGTGTGTATTACCATCTCTGGTGGCACTGTATGATGATATGTGTATTACCATCTCTGTTTGGCACTGTATATTATGCATGTGTGTATTATCATCTCTGTTGTGGCTGTTATTATGATGTGTGTATTGTCACCATTTCTGTTGGCACTGTATTATGATGTGTGTATTACCATCTCTGTTGGCACTGTATTATGATGTGTGTATCATCATCTCTGTTGGCACTGTATTATGATGTGTGTATTACCATCTCTGTTGGCACTGTATTATGATGTGTGTATCACCATCTCTGTTGGCACTGTATTATGATGTGTGTATTACCATCTCTGTTGGCACTGTATTATGATGTGTGTATTACCATCTCTGTTGGCGCTGTAGATATGATGTGTATTACCATCTCTGTTGGCACTGTATTATGATGTGTGTATTACCATCTCTGGTGGCACTGTATGATGATGTGTGTATTACCATCTCTGTTGGCACTGTATGATGATGTGTGTATTACCATCTCTGTTGGCACTGTATGATGATGTGTGTATTACCATCTCTGTTGGCACGCTGTATTTTGATGTGTGTATTTGTCGGCATTGCATGGCCAGGTGGTTAGGGCGTTTGACCCGCACTCTGACGGTCGCCATTTCAAATTCCCGTCACACCAAACATGTTTGCCGTTTCAGTTATGGGGGCGTTATAAATTCGTGATCAATCACACTATTCGTTACTTAAAAAATAGCCCAAGAATTGGTGGTATCTAGTGATGACTAGCTGCCTTCCACTTAGTCTTTTACTACATTAGGGACGACTAACGCAAACAGCTCTCCTGTAGCTTTGCTCCCAATTCAAAACAAATCAATAGAAAATGCCTTTATCACCTTAAGTAATATTTCATCACACATCGAAAACGTAAGAAAACAACAATATATAAAACTATTTCTTTTTAAGGAACTTTGTCACCTACTAGGCTTTGCTACATATTCTTATCTTCTTATGTGTTTGCAAAAATAAATTTTGTTTTATTTCTTTTGATATATTTTACAGTTTTAAACATAGAACAACTCAGCACGTGATATATTTGTCTTTTTTTGTTTTCTTATCCATAAGCATATTACCAAATACGAGATTTGTTCAAATATGACAGAAATATTTATAACATACTGGATGATGCACTTTACAAGCAAGTTTGGTTTGGTTTGTTTTTCGCGCAAAGCTACTTGAGGGCTATTTGCGCTAGTCGTCCCTAATTTAGCAGTGTAAGACTTGAGGGAAGGCAGCTAGTCGTCACCACCCACCGCCAACTCTTGGGCTACTCTTTCATCAACGAATAGTGGAACTGATCGTAACCTTATAACGCCCCACGGCTAAAAGGGAGACTGTGTTTGGTATGACAGTGATTCGAACCCGTGACCCTCAGGTTACAAGTCCAGTGCCCTAACTACTAGGCCATGCTAGGCCTGCAAGCTAGTAATTTGTAAATATCAAATGTCTACAATTGCAATTTAAAGTTGCATATATAAATATATATTAACATATTCTATTATTATCCTTTAAATACAGAAGCTTATAAAAGAATGGTACATTCCTCGGGATGCTTAAATACATTATTATCTTGTACCCTTTTACACAGTCCATTATTTAACTCAACAGATCTCGACAATATTGCATGGAATGACGGTTTGTTCTGCTGAACAAGAAAGTCTAGACCAATCAATAGCAAAGGCGTGTGAGGAGGGCCTTTCTGTGTGTTAGACAGACTACAATGCTATCGTTAAACCCCAGATGGTCCATTATCCCCAAGCAGAATTTTTTCTGTTCTGGAGAACCCCTCTTTATAACGTGCACGTTCTACGTAGGATCGTTAGCTGTTTGCACGTAATCGATGATGTTTGATTAATTTGACGATAAATTGAAAGAAAACAATCACGCGCTCAACCGACGTGATTCAAACTTTGACGAACTGAATTTTCAATTCGCTCGTAAAGAGTCACGTGACATCCGAACGACGTTTGCACTCCCGAATCTCGAGAATAATGTTTTCAATGCTTATAAACGTGAACAACACAGTAAGATGAAATGCTCGTGTTAACCCTAATACGTACATTTACACAGATACCAAGTTTTGCTGTACGTTGTAACCACCAGCAAAGTGTCGATAAATACAAGAAGTTTGCTTTCTTTTTCAATTTACGATGATTAAGAAACTTAGGTCAGACTAGCCAATGGTTGGTAAACCTGTTTCCAAAGCTTCAGTTTTCATCTTGGTTTGTTTTTCTTCACATCTCCCGATGGGTAAAGAGTAACTTAACCCAAGAGTTGGCGATGGGTGGTATTGATTAACTGCTTTCGCTCCAGCGTTTCTCTTCTAATTTAGAGATGGCTAGCAGGATAGCCACCACCCAGTGACACAACGGTACGTCTTCAGACTCAGTATGCAAAAATCCGGGTTTCGATACCTGTGATGGGCAGAGCATTATGTCGCTCTGTGCTTAACTTCAAACAAACAGGATAACCCTCGAATGGCTTTGCGCAACATTCAGCAACAACACGGAGATCAAGTTGACTTGACGTCACAGCTTCACGAGCGAATCGCTAGAACCTTATAATTTGAGGTCATCGATGCTATTTTCATATAAACCGTTAAATATTTGATCACGTTGATGCATAACCATAAGGTATTTTTGTTACGATGTAGCGATTTGTTTGAACATTTCGTGTAAGTTAACACTGAGAAATGCCTTTCGTAAGTTAATTCATCACTAACGACTTCATTGACATATCAGTATCTACTTTTTAGAAATTCCATGGACTGTTTCGTATCGTACCACTACCATGGCAACCGAAATTGTGGACTCTCATTAAGCATATACTGCAGAAATGAATTGAAAGCTGGAAAGTTGAAAGCGTAAATAGCGTCACGTTTACATTTTAACATTTTTTTTTCTTTAACCAGTCACTCAAAAGTATTAAAAATAATTAATTTGCTCGTAAGTTTGTACATTCTAATATCTGTATTCACTTATTAATGTCTAATCTCTTGGTGCGTATTTTATTCTAATATAATGTTTAGTCACTCTCAGGCATGGCAAATGTATTATATAACAATAAAGTAAGTCCACTGCGTAGTTATGTATATGTTATATAATACATGTTTAGGCCCAGCATGGCCAGGTGGGTCAAGGCGTTCGACTGGTAATCTGAGGGTCGCGGGTTCGAATCTCCGTCGCACCAAACATGCTCGCCCTTTCAGTTGTGGGAGCGTTATAATGTGACTGTCAATCCCACTATTCGTTGATAAAGGTGTAGCCCGAGAGTTGGCGGTGAGTGATGATGACTAGCTGCCTTCCCTCTAGTCTTATACTGCTAAATTAGGGACGGCTCGCGCAGATAGCCCTTCGTGTAGCTTTGTTCAAAATTCAAAAAACAAAACTAAGAGCCATGTTACGCCAGGTTTTGCAAGTTCTTCGAAAATTAGGCTGGCATATACTTCATGTCCTAAGTAAATACGGGGTCAGGAGTTACATTAGTGCGTATGTAAAGTGTCACGCTATTCGTATATAACTCCACGCCCATCTGTAACAAAAGACTAAGCAAGGCAACAAGAAAAACCGAAACTTGGTGAGATAAGTTGGAAAATAAACGTGTTTCGTTTTTGTTTTTTCACACTTGCAAGTTTCTCTCCGATTTTCAACATACTTTATTCTGGTTATCAGCTTTTTATTTTTTTCTCTTGTTAATGTATCAAAGTTTCAATTTTTTTCACTTTTTCGTCACTTAAAAAACAACAAACTTTCACTTTTTAATTGTTTGTTTTTAATTATTTTTTTTTCACCTTTCTTTATACCTTGTATTAAAAGCACTTCATTCACTAACGTGTTCCCATATTGCATATGTAAGTAGTTGAATTAAGAAAAGAGAGACAGAAAATATGTGAACCTCGCGAAAGAACATCCCAGCTTTGTCACGTTTTTGCATGATTTATCAGTGAAGGTAAACGAGACCCTGAAAGTGCTTTAGTCTGTTTTCTGAAAATCACAGAAGGCTAACGGCGCACATTATCTTACATTTAACTTTTTCTGTCACAGTACCCTGCCGGAACCCTAGATGATGTCACGAACAAGAATGGGACCCACACGACAACAAAAGAGGTAAATAGAGTTTTCTATTCAGTGTCCTAGTTTAGAAATATTTCTCTCGTTTTCTTCAGTAACATTAATATTTCTATTTTTCGGTTGAGGCTTTCGACTCATAATCCGAGGGTCGCGGGTTCGAATCCCGATCGCACCAAACATCCTCGCCCTTTTAGCCGTGGGGCGTTATAATGTGACGATCAATCCCACTATTCGTTAGTAAAAGAGTAGCCTAAGGGTTGGCGGTGGGTGGTGATGACTAGCTGCCTTCCATCTTGTCTTACACTGCTAAATTAGGGACGGCTAGCGCAGATAGCCCGCGAAACTCAAAAACAACAACAACCTATTATAGATTATGCAAGTTTGATACTGTGAGTACAGTGAATGGTGAGTTTTAAACTCCGTAAAATTAAATAATAATATTTCTATACTATTACAATTTCTTGCATAATTAGTGTGAGTTTGCAATTAGTTTTAACCTGTGATTATACAATATGTCCATCCAATTGCACTTTACGAGCGTTGATTGACGAAATTATACGAATTAGTTTTTAAACAATTTCTCTCTTTTATGGTGGGCTCAGCATGGGCAGGTGGTTAAGGCCCTTTAAGCCGTGGAGTCGTTATATTGTAACGGTCAATCCCACTATTCTTTGGTAAAAGAGTAGTCCAAGAGTTGGCGGTGGGTGGTGATGACTAGTTGCCTCTCTCTAGTCTTACACTGCTAAATTAGGGACGGCTAGCGTAGAAAGCTCTTGTTTAGCTTTGCGCGAAATTCAAAACAAACTAAACTGGAGACCACCTTTATCTCGGGACGCACTTTTAAAGTGAATACCAATATAAATTATGAGTCTGAAAGTCTTGAATATTAAGAACGTGTTTCAATTACTGAGGAAATTACATTGGTCAAACTAAATAGAAATTGTATTGAGAGAAAATATGAATTTACCACCAACAAACTAGGGACCTATGAACACGCAACGTTCCATTGAGTGAACATTCGAATCATTGTTGTCAATGGACAGTTTCTAATTTTGCAATTCACATAATTTTTTAAAAAAGGGAACGAAACCAGAAGTCAAAATCAAAATAAACTATTTTAACTAACACTTAATTTTTTTTTTTTTCAAATATTAAGTTCGTATATGTCACCCTTAGAGATAACTAGCTGCTTTCCCTCTAGTCTTACACTGTTAAATTAGGGACGGCTAGCGTAGATGGCCCTCGTGTAGCTTTGTGCGAAATTCAAAACAAAATATTTTACTGGACTGGTTAGAAAATTTTTGCCAAACATCAATGGATGAAGAACGACCTCAAACAGCTTATGCATAATTATCTAAATTATCATTTTGTGTTACGATTTATATCGTAAATAATTATGTGGTGAATAATATGATTCCATCTGAAGATTTGTTGTTTTCTTTTTGTCGAGGGATTCCAGTAAAAATGTTCAACAAAAACCAAAATAAATCGAAATGTCAAGCGACCGTTACTTTTGAATATCTTACAATAGGGTCCATTAAGCTGAAAAAGTGTATCCATGGTAACGATTTTGAAATATTCTAACAAACGGTTACTCTCACGCGGTTTGCACCAACTTTACCGTCACGCGAGAAAATTTGAACCTCACTTTATTCTTGGCAAAGATGTCTTTCGTAATTGATTTTTTCCAGCTTGCCACGAATAACACATTCGATCTCGCTGTTGATACTAGAACACTTGGGTCGATTTGGTTATTAGCACTATCGCCAGTATTGAGTGTCACTTGGCATACTGTCTCGCACGTGTATGTAGTTCTAAAATGAGAAAATAATTGTCGTAATACATAGAGAAATAAGTATTGACGTACGGCGTAAGGTTGTGTGTGGATATGTCACAAAAACCTGCTTGTCGTCCCAGTTCCTTCTTATTCTTTGTTTTGTTTTTATTTCTTAATGATTCGTGTTTTCCTTTATTACCCGTGAAGGAAGAAACATATAAACCACCCGAGGTCGGGTTTGATGTTACCACAGATGATGAGTACAAAGAACGCCTCCAGAGGGAGCTACTTAGCAGAGAAAGTGACAGGTTGGTTGAAGTTGGCTTGTATATTTATACTAATTAGCGAGTTCCTTTGTAAAGAATATAAAATAAAAAAATATATAACACGAATTGCGGTTAGCTGTGAAAATCTATATTTGTAATTAAACTAATGTAAATATTTAGCTTAAAACATTTCATATAATTACTAATTATATCTGAACAAAAATAAATAACTCGTGAATTAATCAATCAAACTTTGTGGAACAAAGTGATAAGAACTGCATTACATTTCAAACCGATGAGTATGCTACATAACACATATACACTGTTTTGTATGAAATAAAGCCCAAAGCTGCACAACATTATCTGTGTTTTGCCCACCACGAGTATCGAAACCAAGTTTCTAGCGATGTAAGCCACTGGGAGACCCTCTGTAGTCGTAGATTGCATGTGTTGTTCGCCGAATTTCTTCGCTATTTACGATATTTTCGGCCGTAAACCCACTAATGTCCTACAAGAATTGGCCAGCTTGAAAGATTTAGCGAAATCCTGAATACATATTATGAACTAAGATACAAAGAAACCTTCATAATAGTAATCCCCAGTATTTTTTTACACATTCTAGCCAGTTGTATTATGAAAATAGCTTTAAAGAAAAACACGTCATTACTTAGAAAACACGTTAAAAGAAGTCTTAAAATATTCGTGTAGTAGTACCCATCCAGCAACGAAGCCTAATTTTAAATACAAAACACCTAAAAATAATTAATAAAAAAACACTAGTCAGCTATATAGAACGTTATACTGATATCATATCAATCATCACGTGATTTAACTGTTATATATCTTTCATTTATATCAATATTAGATCCATTGTCACATAATTAAATTCCTGTTATATTTATATCAGTGTTTGATCTGTTGTTACGTGTTAAAACTCCTGTAATATCTCTTAGTTATGACAATGTTTTATCCATTCTCACGTGAAATTTGCTGACACAAAAGATTTACTCAAGACTCTTGAATCTCACTTTAATATGACCATATTTGAGAAAATATATACTGTCAGGAAAAATCGCCACCTCCATCAGCGTAGTTTAGTAGTCTTAGCCTCTTTGTAAACAGTATGAGATACGAATGAGCTGAAAACATCTGTGAAACGTTTTCTTTTTAAAATAATTTCTTCTTCAGCAAAACGTTTGGTCCTGAATTCTGAAGAGTGGAATATTTCTGACATATTATTGTTTAATAACAATATATCATTAGATTTGTGTTATTTTTACAGCGTGGTACACTATAGCGTGTATACACACATCAGTCATCTGTGTGTGTGTGTGTGTATATATATATATATACACACATATATAATTTAAACAAATTAACTTTGTAAATATTTCATTGTGACAACAAATATTGTACTTTACATCAACATGAACGTATAAACGAATCCAGTCCAGCTCTGGGATTGGTTCCTCGGTTATTCTGTATGACCCAAGAATTCTTACATTACGGTGGCTGATTCTGACAGCAACCTGAGGGCGAGCCTGTTCGGTAGTCCATTAGTGCTGTGGCAACTCTCAAGAAGCGGTTTAGAAATGAAGTGACCGATAATTAATCAGTGTATATAAGTCTGTTTGTTTGTTTGTTTTGAATTTCGCGGAAAGCTACACGAGGGCTATCTGCGCTAGCCGTCCCTAATTTAACAGTGTAAGACTACAGGGAAGGCAGCTAGTCATCACCAACCACCGCCAACTCTTGGGCTACTCTTTTTACCAACGAATAGTGGGATTGAGCGTCACTTATAACGCCTCCGCGGCTGAAAGGGCGAGCACATTTTGGTGTGATGGAAATTCGAATCCACGACGGTGTATATAAATTCACTTTGCGTTATCGTAATGTGTATATACATCAAAAACAGTTTCTTGATTAAGATGTAATGCATATTATACACATTGTTATTTCTTCCACATACTTTTAATCTTCCAAACATTGAAATATTTGTCATATCTTTGAAGTCCATATGATTTATTCAGCCTTATAAAAACCCAGTCTTCCTTGAACCTTAATGTAGATATACGTTAAATATCTTATTAAAACACCAGTAATAAACCTTGTATGACTTGATGTGAAATCTTGGTCAGTTATATATTTTTTAGGTAACAAAGTCCTAATTTCAGTTTCACACCAGTACAAATTTTATTAAGATGTCGCAAGAGCCAGTGACGTTATTGCGGATTTAGTGATTTAGGACGCACGTTTTTGGGGTGAAGGTTTTGACAAGGGTAGAAATCCGTGTTTAATAACCAGCCAGAACGAATTAATTATTTCACACCCATTTCTTTAGACGTAAGAGATACTAAAACGTCAGAAAAATATATTTGTGTCTCTTTCTGCCAATGAGAATCTCAAACGATAAAATGTTAACCGACAAAGTTATTACGATGTTCATAATTTTCGATGTGGCGTTCCATAGCTTGTCTTTTTACCAGGATACCTATGAATATTCATATTCGTAAATACATGTGAAACCAGATTGTAATTTCACAACCGTCCTTTTTATAATTGTGAAATATTAATGCCTTTAAAAATACGGTCGTGTTTTGTTCTACCATAAAGAAGGATTCCGGCCCGGATGGCCAGGTGGTTAAGGCGCTCGACTCGTAATCTGAGGGTCGCGGATTCGAATCCTTGTCGAACCAAACATGCTCGCCTATTCAGCCGTGGGGGCGATGTAATGTGACAGTTAGTCCCACCATTCGTTGGTAAAAGAGTAGCCCACGATTTGGTGGTGGGTGGTGATGACTAGCTGCCTTTCCTCTAGGCTTACACTGCTAAATTAGGGACGACTAGCACAAATAGCCCTCTTGCCCCTTTTACGCAAAATTCAAAACAAACCCTATGCCACATCTCTTTGTCAATGTTAGACTTTGACAGTTGCCTCACTACAAATGTAATAAAATAGTAAATAACTTTTCAGTCGACTCAAACTGTATTAAAACAGTTTAGTGTTATATTTTATTTCTTTAGAAAAGGCATTTCAATATACCAGATAAAACATAATAAGTTTTCTTAAACTGCGTGTTTTCTGTCTGCTTCCTCGCCTTCTTGAAAAAGTTACCAAACGTAAATTGAGGCGTGGATTGTAGACGACACGCCTTAAAGATGTCATTTCCGCCAATCACGTGATGGGTGTCTTCTACTTGTGTCACCAAAAGAAAAGAAATGAAACTTTAAATTGGTTCCCTTTTTTTCATAGGAAGACCAGACGTGTATATATATACGTACCTATATATACAAAGTACTAATTTGATGAAAATAAAGCTAAAACATTCACTTTTATGTAGTACTGACTGTTCATATAAAGAGAGAAACTGGGAAGTAAAAAATAATTACATGGCTGAGCAAAGTAGTCACGTGTTCATGTTATCGGCACCGGTTTTTCACCATAAATGACTGATTATGTAATTAATTATAATTAACCATTGAACTGGATCCTCTTTTTGTTTTTTTATTTAACATAAATTGTTATTATATCGATACAAATAGTTATAATTGGAACAGGAATATAAAATAGAACTTGCAAGTAGTTCCACTTGTGCTGATAGTAGCTCAGTTTAACTGGATTCGACATAATCTTGAAACTATCTGCTCAAATATTTATTTTTCTCTTCATTGAAAAAAAAATTAAAGACAAAACTAAATTTAAACTGTCACTTAAAAATCGAATTAATTTGTAATAGTGCAAAGCTCCCTGTGGTTAGCAAGTCGGGCTACGTACCGTAATGTCTGGAGTTCAAGATGTGATGATGAAACGCTCCTCATTATCAGCTATGAAAGCGTAATAAAAAATAAGAGTCAGCCATGTGTTTCGACTGAAAAACTAAACTTGGATAAAGCTGTTGTGGTGGCGGGTGCTTCTAGTGGGGTGTCTTTCTTCTGGTCAGTAATTAACAATTAAGGACAGTGGTTCCTAACTATTTTTACACACTGGATCATTCAGATTGTAACCATAAAACTGAGGACCGAGCTTGACTGTGTTAAAGAATGCATCAGTCTCCATGCAAAACTTACTTTTGTAAAAGTACGAGGTACGAATCATGCTTTCTAGGATCTATTGTGGCCCGTGAGGAATACTGTCTAATGAGTTCGCAAACCTGCCTTGTTATTCCAGATGTCCATAAGGTACCGTTTGAAAATACCAGTTCTCTTTGATCCAGTTAACAGTCAAAATTCATTAGCTTTGAATAACGGTTCATATACATGCAGACGTGTCTTTATACATTTCTCATTTCCAGAGGTTGTATTGTGAAGCCTTGACTACAATTTCGATTTCTTCTTTTATGAGGCCTGATAAGGCCGGATGGTTTGGGCGCTCCACTCGCAATTTGTGGATCGTGGGCTCGAATCTCAGTTATAGTTAACATGCTCGCCATTTCAGCCGCCGGGGCGTTATAATGTAACATTCAATCCCACTCTTCATTGTTAAAAGAGTAACCTAAGAGTCGGCGGTGGGTAGTGTGATGACAAGGTGCCTTCCCTTTAGTCTTTCACTGCTAAATTGTGGATGGTTAGTGCAAATAGCCTTCGTGTAGCTTTGTGCAACATTCAAAACAAACAAACAAACAAACAAACCCTTCTTATGTCTATAAATTTTGTTTATAATCGTATCAGGAATGGACCCTCGCCAACGTGACGTTAAAACTTTCTTTTTTTTATACTGATAATTAACAACACATAGCTTTAGAAATGTATTTTTTTTTTAGTTTCCTCCCGGCACCTTATTGCATTCTTCCTGCGCCTCTCTTCCTCTATCAGTTCTCTCTCACATCTTTTTCTTTATAACCTTGTTCTTGTTATCTAATTATAACGTTTCACAACCACAGAGATTTTATACTTTCCATCCACACCTACTAAATTTAGATAGGCAGCCGCTATACCCATTCAGCCCCCCCCCCTAGTACAGCGGTAAGTTTACAGAGTTACAATCCTAAAATCAGGGGGTTCTATTCCTCTCGGTGGGCTCAGCAGATAGCCCGATATGGCTTTGCTATAAGAAAACACATATACATACCCCTTCAGTCAAATACTATTTAGTGACTTAGAATATTGTAATAACCTAATTCCTTAAAGCCGGACCAAAGGTCACTCACTTTCAAACAATTTTACTTTACGTCTTTCTTAATAACAACTATGTTGCATCAATCAAATCCTAGCAAAGGGTTAACTTTCATAGTGTTTCGTCAGACATTCTTTCACAGCAACTCAAAACAAATGATGTAATTACCATATTGAAAATATCCATCGACATACGTCTTTTACGATAAAAAAAAAAACTTTACTGGGATCAGTTTTCAACTCTGATATAAGCAAGTACTTATGCACTAGTAACCAATTTTTAGTTGTATACGTTTTATATCTTTAACGTTTTGAATAGAAACTGTACTAAGCCTTTCCTAGCACACACACACACACACAAAACAAAATTCTTTTTATACACAATTTACTTTCGACTTATCGGGAAACAACAAACAGAAAAAACAAATCTTATCAATACTGTGTGTGTCCAGTAAAAATATTGACCACTGTCTGGTTAGTCTGTACATGCTTCTGATAAACTTTCAGATATTGACCTGTGTCAACTAGTTCCATTCTTCTATAATGACATTTACAAGCTCTTGCAGAGCTAAAACCGACGGCTGAAACACCATGTTCTAGAGTGTTCCAGTGAAACTCGACTAGGTCTAGGTATGAATAGCGAGTGGTCCGCTCCATTAAATTAATAGTCTCTCTCTGAAGTGATTACTCCATGGTCTAGAACATGAAGTGAGATGGCGTTGTCATTCACATAAACGAAGTCACCAACAATGACGTTTGTGTATGACGTCTGGGATCTCTTCCCCCTGTCTCATAGCCGTCAAGAGCTGTCCTAGAACACACGGAGATCAATATTGTTATTGAAGTTGGTAATGCTTCAGTCTCTGATAGACCAGCCATCATAAAGGTCATGTTCAGTTAAGCCTACCTGATGGTACTTGGTACAAGGAAAAAGGCCTCTTCAGTAGATACGGTGGACGACATGTTATTGTATATTCTTCCTGATTTTCACTCTTAACGTCTGAGCATTGTGATGACGCTTTGAAGATGGTTTCCATGATATGACGTAACGATATGTTAAGCTTAAACAAAATCTGGGCTGGTCCATTAAGAATAATGGTACCCCAAGCCAAGTAATCTTAACTTCACATTCAGATTCCAGTAGTGCTTGTCCACAAACCAGCTCCCTTGAGTATACCATGGATGACCTGTGTCAATACAAAAACATTCAATGAGATGCGTTTTAAAGGCCACAACATAAAGTCTGTAACAACTAAAAAACGTCTCGAGAAGCCTGTGTAATCAGAAATTAGTTATATTTTGGATTTGATTCATACCTGTATAATCAGAACTTAAATCTATTTTGTGTCTGTTTCAAACCTATATAATCAGAAATTAGTTCAATTTTGTGTTTGATTCAAACCTGTATTATTAGAAATTAGTTCTATTTTGTGTTTGATTCAAACCTGTATAATTAGAAATTAGTTATATTTTGTATTTGATTCAAACCTGTATAATCAGAACTTAAATCTATTTTGTGTCTGTTTCAAACCTATATAATCAGAAATTAGTTCAATTTTGTGTTTGATTCAAACCTGTATTATTAGAAATTAGTTCTATTTTGTGTTTGATTCAAACCTGTATAATTAGAAATTAGTTATATTTTGTATTTGATTCAAACCTGTATAATTAGAAATTAGTTATATTTTGTATTTGATTCAAACCTGTATAATTAGAAATTAGTTCTATTTTGTGTTTGGTTCAAACCTGTATAATTAGAAATTAGTTCCACTTTGGGTTTGCTGTCCTCATTCAGTCATCTTAATACCTTATCTTTGCAGCTCTATGGATTCTGAGACTTCTAAGTACGTGAAGTAGTGCTTTATCTCACAGCTCTATCACATTGAGACAGCCCATTCCGTGACCACGTGACGATTCCTTCATGTTGAAATATTTCTGAAATTTGTTGGGTCGATAATGATGCTAACTGCGAGTATCTGAGTAAAATTACTAAGCGCAATTCGAAAATAAATCACATGTCTCTAACATCCATTCGGCAAAAGTTCATTTACTAAAGAGATCTATAATCCTAATTAGTGACAATAAATAATAACTAATCATACCCAATCGTGTTCACTTCATCCCAATGTCTTCTTTTTTTATATCATAAGTTTTTTTAAAAAATCAGAAAGGTTTTGTGTATTGCCAACAATGACCCCTAGGAAATAGGTTTTGGTCGTGGGGGCGCCATAATGTTACAGATAATCCCACTATTCGTTGGTAAAAGAGTAGCCCAAGAGTTAGCGGTGGGTGGTGATGACTAGCTGCCTTCCCTCTAGTCTTACACTGTTAAATTAGGGACGGCTAGCGCAGATAGCCCTCGTGTAGCTTGGCGCGAAATTCAAAAACAAACACATCGTTATTACTTTATACTTTTTTCAGGTAAAATCCAAGGAACATCACCAGACAACATACTTAAAATCTACAAAACGTACATTAGACCAACAATAGAATATGCATCACCTGCCTGGATTAACACAGCACCCACACATGTACAGAAACTTCAACGTATACAAAATTCTGTACTAACTTCAGCATACAAAGTACCACGTAGCACCTCAACCACATTCATGCACAAGTATGCAAACATAGATACAATAGCTGAAAGAATCTTGCATAATTCTCTAAAATATTTCAATAAGAATTGGCATAAAAATGACTTAATGTGTGATCTCGACAGATATCACGTACATGATGTAAATGGTACTAAATACCTCTCCCCTTTTAACATATATTTAAGAAATGTAACACAAGCTGGCCACTATGCACTAGACACTTAGTCCTTGTTTCTTTTTATTATTATAATTATTATTTTCTTTTTTTAATCATTATTTTTTTTATTATTATTTTTTCTTCTCTTTTTGAATTATTATTCAAGTATTGAATAATAATAATTATTATTACTTTCTTTTCTGTGTGAGTGTTTGTGTTACTACAAGTAGTAGTAGCATTCTCTCAATCGAGAAAAGGAGAAAAATACAAAAAAATATATATATATATGAAAATACAAAAAAAAATTAATTGAAAAAAAAAAACTTCTTGTTCGTCCATGCATGGACTGAGCCCTGAAATGGACCTGAGTATGATGTTATACTTTTACTCTAGCCCAAAGCTTTAAAAAAAACCAAAAAAAAACACCTAAAGACAGGCGCTATAATCGTTCGGGAGGGAGGAAGAGGTCAAATGTACCTGACCCTCCTGGGTATTTAACAACATCAATACCCAAATACCCACACAGTCAAACTTGGAACTTTATACTTTTGTTTCTGGTTTCGAGGACCGTGTTAGGATATCTGTTGCTGCTTTTCAAATCTGTAACAAAAATTACTTATAAATTTCTACCGAAACCCAAAATTGGATTCTACATAAGATACTACACATTACACATTAATATAGTTTAAAAAAAAAAGCTTTGTATGATTTGTAAAAAAACTATTAAATCAAATCATTTAAGGTTTTATTCTTCGTTGTATAAATTAGGGACGGCTAGCGTAGATAGCCCTCGTGTAGCTTTGCGCGAAATTCAAAAACAAAAACAAACAATAACGACATTGCCCTTTAATGGCTGAAGGTGTTTCATACGTTTTGCTGATCTACATGTACAGTTTATAAGTTAAGGAACTGGTTAGCTATTCACGTGAGCTTACCTTAGTTATTATCTGAGATGTGGAGCCAACGATACCACATCTTTGGAAATACTGTTTAAGGTTGCAGTGATGACCTTGATGGAAGCTTCATATAAAAATTCCATCAACATCTATAGCTTGATATATAAAACGATTGAAATTAAAGAATTTCTACAGTGGGTTAATTAATCATGTAGCATCCATTCACAGATGCTAACTGTGGGCAACTGGTATGGTACCTATATATCTTGTATGCAGCAAATTCCTGGCCGTTAGGTCGTGACAACACAAGTAAATTTGAAGTTTATTTCAAAACTTTTGTGAGCAGAACTATTCACACAGCAAAGTTGTTAACACATGTAGGGCCTAAAGACAATACTTCATAAAAAAAAAAAAAAAAGAATGACTAAGTCAGTCAAAGTGGGAAGACTTTCCCAGCAAAGTGTTTAGGTCAGTAACAGCAAGGTGTTTAGGTCAGTAACTATTAGAGAAGTCACACCCAAGCTAATTCGGAACAACTTCAGAGTTAAAGTGAAGGTTATGGTTGCGAAAGAAAACTGCCGATCTAAAAGTTATTGCGTAAAATTGGCAACATCTTTTGACTCTGTTAAGACGATAGTAAACAAATTGATACAAGACAAAAGTTACGAAACTTCTAAACCAACTGCTGTTTTCATCTAAATGTTCCAAAACATCCAAATCAACTACTGTTTTCAATCCAGAAGTTCTAAAAGACCTAAATCAACTACTGTTTTCAATCCAGAAGTTCTAAAACACCTAAATCAACTACTGTTTTCATCCAGATGTTCCCAAACTTCTAAATCAACTACTGTTTCCAATCCATAAGTTCCAAAACACCTAAATCAATTACTGTTTTCATCCAGATGTTCCCAAACTTTTAAATCAACTACTGTTTTCATTCAGATATTCCCAAACTTTTGAATCAACTACTGTTTTCAATCCAGAAGTTCTCAAACTTCTAAACCAACGGTTATTTGCATAAGAAAAATGACCAATGAAACTAGAATCAGGAAAACTCTTTTCGGACCACATGTTCTTCAGGCCTTTCCGTAAAGAGCTCCAGTATATCTTTATCCACTTAATCTGTTTACATGTGGTCTTTCAAGCAGAAAGCCACTTCGGGAGCGAGTACGTATAGGTCCACTTAATCTGTTTACATGTGGTCTTTCAAGCAGAAAGCCACTTCGGGAGCGAGTACGTATAGGTCCACTTAATCTGTTTACATGTGGTCTTTCAAGCAGAAAGCCACTTCGGGAGCGAGTACGTATAGGTCCACTTAATCTGTTTACATGTGGTCTTTCAAGCAGAAAGCCACTTCGGGAGCGAGTTCGTCAAGGTGGGCATCTTAAGCAAGTTTTACTTCACAGAAGTTTGTCACAATGAATATTGTGATGTTAGCAATAGTACGTAATCATGGCCACCAGGGTGAAATAACCACAATCGCTAATAAAATATGTAGTTCCAAAAGCATCATGCGACATCATTCTTATGAAGTATGGTTAACCTTTAATATGGTATGAAGTAACTATGGGAAAAATGGTACATATAATATGAAGTAAAATATTTTCGTTGATTTTTGAAAGAAAAACGTGTAAGAGAAATTTTTTAGTTAGAACAGTTAACGCTTGAAAATAAAATGTGATATTTTCCATTAGAAGTAAAACAATGAATAAATAATCACACATTAAATAGCTCCTCTGTATTTGATTTGGAAAAATCAGTCTACTTATGGGGAAAAAATGACATAAAAAGTGTTACAATAACTATAACAAAGCCTGGCATGACCAGATGGTTAAGGCACTCGACTCGTAATCTGAGGGTCGCAGGTTCGAATTTCCGTCGCACTAAACATGCTCATCTTTTCAGCCGTGGGAGCGTTATAATGATACGATCAATCCCACTATTCGCTGGTAAAAAAGTAGCTCAAGAGTTGGCTGTGGGTGGTGATGACTAGCTGCTGCCTTCCCTCTATTCTTACAATGCTAAATTAGGGACGGCTAGCGCAGATAGCCCTCGTGTAGCTTTGCACAAAATTCAAAAACAAACACAGAATCACAACAAATGTATTCATTTTGAAATTAAAGACTTTTAATCAGTGTTTTAGAATGCATTACAATTATTTTTTCTGCATTAATTCTTCAAGTTGTCATTATTTCGCTTCTCACTTGTTCTACTCTTTAGGAACGTGTGGGAAAACGCACACTTCTTCACACTAAGGTTTAAATCCGCAAATTTGGAAGAACAGTACCGAAGTCGAAGAGCGAACACAGTGACGGTTTCAATGGCTGGCTTTCTTCTGGTCCTTCTAGTGTGTGACCTGGCTGACCTCGTGCTGGTTCCTGGAATGTAAGCTTATTTATCTGAAATGAGTAATATGTATTTAAATAATATAATGTGTGATTAATCAGACCAGCCTTTATTCAGCACACTATATAAACTTTTAAAATCCAACTCTACCTGTTTTCAATCATACTCAAAATATAAAGTTTATATTTAAATTTTAAATCATGTGGAGTGTCACAAAATTTCCATGGCATTAAAACTTTAGATATGTGTCACTTGGGAGTCACATGAATTTTCAGCAGTCTCTCACTAGAGAATAATCAAGAACCATTTACTAATTAATCAAATGTGTGTCGTATAAATTTTCATTACTTTATCACTAGATAATATTTGTTAAGTAATATATCGCACATGTGAGTCGTATGAAATTTCAGTTGCCTCTTACAACAGAATAATTACAAAGCTTTTGTTAACTGACTTACAGAAATCAGACCTCTGATGTCTGAAAAGTATATGTTCTTTAATGACCTTTTAAGATTTAAGAATAAAAAAATATTCGACAATTCTGTTTTTAATAGCTTTATCAGGTTTGCTGTATACGTCTGATATACTGCAAAAAGAAATGTATTTTGAAATGTGACGTAAATAATCAAAACCAAATGAAAATATATACAAATTCAAGGTAAGAATCAACAACTTCAGGCTAGACGTGTCTCGTATTAAGTCATGGGTTATTTTATCTAATGTTTCTGTTAGAAACTTGTTTCAACTTATATTTAAACTGGATTCTTTGATCTTTCAGGCTTGCTGCTTTTCAGACCATCAGCAGTGTATGGGCACATCTAAGTATCCCATTCATCACTGTTGGCGTGCTGGTGCTTGTCTTAATGAAGGTATACATGTTTCGCATCGTTCATTTCGAAAAAAAAAACTCCACTCGTTTTGTTTTTCTTCCTCGGAGTTTTAAGTTCATTCACGGACAATTTTTATAATATTGGTAGCGATCCTAGTGTAACAAACGTTTGTAAGTTTAAGTGTGTTGAAATTAAAACGTTGTTTAGTTTGTCGTGAGCGAGAGAGATGGGGGGGGTTTACAAATCAATATTAACATATCAGTTGTGTATTAGATTAAGATGGATGTTTTGCACGAACCGTTTAGTTTTAACGGTCTTTGTGGCGGAAGTGGAGATACATTGATGGACGATATTTTTATAATTAATATCTTACTTCATTCTGCTTTTGTATGTGAAGGAAGAAGTAACGTGTATGCAATCTTCTCGTGCTGAGATTTAAAAGATTTTTCTTCTATGTTTATAATTAATTATATTTGATTGTTCGCGCTTACTCATACAACAAATATTCTTTATTCTAAAATAAAATATGAACTTTTTCCAAGACTTAAATGGTCGTCGCATATACTGTTTATTTAAAAGGTGGATTTGTGAATGTATAACACCATAACTTATGAAAGCTTCCAGCTAAAACGGAAAAAATAGGCTTGTCGAGATATGTTCTCATATTTGAAGAATGTGATGTAACTGAATCAATAACCATTATGCAAATTTAAATAAATGTTGCGTTTTATTTACGCTGTTTGTTGTTTTTTTTAATATAACTCTCACCTATTTGCATAATTGTAAACCGCGTTTGTCACGGCAGAGTTTAATGAGTTATAATTTATCATTGTTTGTGGTGTTCAAATACCTTCACGGGTTTCAACAGTAATTATTTTCTCCAGTTGTTATTCACAAAATATATCAGAAAAAGACCCACGGGGTATAAAACTGTGGTGAAGTCCTCGCCTCCTCTTTCAGTACTAATATTTCATTGCTTGATAGACAACCTTTATGTATGTTTGTAAGAGATTCTTACAGAATAGCCAATACACTGTTTTTTCTTTTACCTTTTTCAGTGTTACAAGATACCTTTACCAAAGTTTGGGTCCTTATTTTTCCAAGCGGCAGAGTTAAGGCCATGGGTGAGAATCCTCACTCTGTTTGCTTTGGTATCAGTGTGGACATTTCTTCAGGCCTTGAAAACGGTAATTAATAATTACTGTTCTATACAACAAAAATATGCTAGTTGAACTAGTTAGAAATAAATCTAAGTGACCATACAAATTAATACACTTCTCTAAACAAACATTTGTTGTTGTTGTTGTTGTTGTTGTTGTTGTTGTTGTTGTTGTTGTTGTTTTGGGCAAAGCCGTGCAATGCGTTGCCCCGCGCTAGTACAGCGGTATGTCTCCGGATTTACAACGCTAAAATCAGGGGTTCGATTCCCCTCGGTGGGCTGAGCAGATAGCCCTTTGTGGCTTTGCTATAAGAAAAACACGAAACACATGCAACGGGTTATCTATGTTCTGCCCCACGAGAAAAATCAAACCCCACGTTTTAGTGTAGTCTTTCAACTTCCTGATGACGCAAAATCGAATTCAATGTTATAATGGATAAATATAAATATACAGCCGCTAAAACAAACAAACAGTTAAGCCTATTTTAATATTCGCGAATCCCACTGTATCCTACAATAAGATTGGAGCGATCCTGTATTAATAGTTGCGATGGTTTGTGATCTTTCGAATAAGATAAGTCTTGATAATAATTAATAAGTTTTCTTTCACTAGATACTAAATGCAAATTAATTTATCTCCTACGTTTCGGTCTGATCTCTTGCCTTGCAATGGAAGTGACCGGAATTCTGTTCTTAGTTTTAATTATAAGAAAGTCTGTGTTCTCTCCATTTCTGTGGATTCTCTTCGTTATAACTTGAATTAACCATTGTAGTGCTTCCACCAGATTTAACCACACCTTGATAACCTCTGTACCACGTTTTTTGGGTGTGTTATCAGACAGAAGATATGGAAGGCTTCTTTGTAAGCGTGTGACTCGTAATCTGGGAGTCGCGGGTTCGCATTCCTGTGGCGCCAAACATGCTCTCCCTCCCAGCCGTGGGAGCGTTATAATGTTACGGTAAATCCCACTATTCGTTGGTAAAAGAGTAGCCCAAGTGTTGGCGGTGGGTGATAATGACTAGCTGCCTTCCCTCTAGTCTTACACTACTAAATTAGGGACGGCTAGCACAGATAGCCCTCGAATAGCTTTGTGCTAAATTCAAAAACAAACAAGCTTTTTTTATCTTTATTTTCCTCGTGTGGGGTTTTATCAACTCCCAAAATATTAAATAATTTGGTTAATTATTATAAAGAACTATTTCTTTCTAAATTCACACAAACTTTTTTATCGGTTGTACATATAAGAAAATTTTGTCATCTGGCTTTCTGGTATCTCATCTGATGGTGCCAGGTAAACATAACAGTGAATAATGTTTTCTTATATAATTATCTCTAACATGACGAGGTATTACAGAATCTCTACATCTTTTATTGCTTTGAATTCTAATTTTATGTGGCCTTTTTGTTTCTATACAAGAGTTATATTAGAGTCCATAATCACAAGAATGTTGTTACTCTCCAATGGGTCTTTAGTGTTTTAACGTGTGGCGTCGTAGTCTTGCACTGTTTACGTATGTTTGTTTCTTTTTGAATTTCGCACAAAGCTACAAGAGGGCTATCTGTGCTAGTCGTCCCTAATTTAGTAGTGTAAGACTAGAGGGAAAGCAGCTAGTCATCACCACCCACCGCCAACTCTTGGGCTACTCTTTTACCAACGGATAGTGGGATTGACCGTAACATTATAACGCCCCCACGGCTGAAAGGGCGAGCATGTTTGACGCGACGGGGATGCGAACCCGGGACCCTCAGATTAATAGTCGCACGCCTTAACACGCTTGGCCATCCCGGGCCGTGTTTACATAGATTTTCAGAGAGACCTATGGTGGAGGTTGAGTGTCTTCACTTTTTTTCTGCTTATCCTTGGTGTTTATTTTCTTATTTATCTTTATGAAGTGTTTAAGATATCCGTCGTCAAGGAGAGTTTTGTTTTTTCTTCCCTCTTCTCAGCACCCTCTTTATTCCAAATCTTGTTAGTTCTAAATACTAGAAGTCTATGAGTCTCGTTGTTACATTGTTTGTGTACATTCGAAATGCAGGTTATAAAATGGTTATCAATCAGTGTATACTTGTAAAATATTATTAACTAATTAATAATAAGCCCGCAATTAGACAATACAAAATATACATTTTTCATAACATATGAATAATTTATTTTCGCATTAATTAATAATTTACAACAACGACGTCCGATGACGATTTCAATAAATCTATCGCCTTATGGCATGTAATCTTCAGTTTCGTAGGCCCGGAATGGCCAGGTTGGTTAAGGCTTTCGACTCGTAGTCTGAGGGTCGCGAGTTCGAATCCCCATCGCACCAAACATGCTCGCCCTTTCAGCCGTAGGGGCGTTATAATGTGACGGTCAATCCCACTATTCCTTGGTAAAAGAGTAGCTCAAGAGTTGACGGTGGGTGGTGATGACTAGCTGCCTTCCCTCTAGTCTTACACTACTAAATTAGGGATGGCTAGTGCAGATACCCCTGTGTAGCCTTGCGCGAAATTCAAAAAACAAATAAACAATCGTATAGGCTAGTAACCATGGCAACAATAGATTCTAAATGTATGTTGTTTTTTTTTGTTTTTTTCATATTCCAGTTTATTAATTCGTTACGTATTTCAAATGAGAAACGTGTAAGTATATTATTTTAAATCTGCTACGTGTAGTTACCAAGTAACGAACGCTGGGGTTGTTATCACTTTGCGTAGTAGCCATAAAAACATTAACAAATTTAAAATGCTGTTTTTACACACCTCTGATTTGAAATTCACGGTGGCTAATTACGAAAGACGCGAATTAAAAAAAACAACAACTGCAATCTGGTGTGATTAGGTTTTGTTTTTCACATTCCGAATGTCAAATCGATTGATTTCTCAGCTTCCGGCGATTAATACGGTAATGAGAAAGGAATATAATTTGCTTCACGTTTTCCAAATTTCTTGATATATTTCAAATTATCATTACTTTCGTAATTCTACTTATCTTCACTGATTGACTACTGTGGCTATCGTTCGACTGTAGGCCAGACCCGGCATGGCCAAGCGTGTTAAGGCTTTCGACTCGTAAACCGAGAGGGTCGCGGGTTCGAATCCCAGTCGCACCAAACGTGCTCGCCCTTTCAGCTGTGGGGGCGTTATAATGTTACGGTCAATCCCCCTATTCGTTGGTAAAAGAGTCGCCCAAGTGTTGGCGGTGGGTGGTGATGACTAGCTGCCTTCCATTTAGTCTTACACTGTTAAATTAGAGACGGCTAGCGCAGATAGCCCTCGAGTAGCTTTGTGCGAAATTCAAAAACAAACAAACAAAGCTTTGCGCGAAATTCAAAAACAAAACAAAAAAAAACAGACGACCGTAGACCTTGTTTATTACAAGGCCATCTTTAACTAAGGCAAAAGCAACGTGTAATGTCTATCCTAATGCTTGTTAGCGCTAATTTATTATTTTCCTTAACTCTGTGGTGATGACTTCTTTCCTTGAACTACGTCTGTTTTGATACAATTTTATTATCACGATTTCTTTGTTATGTTGCAATTAATTTACGTCATGTTCCAATCGAGATAAATCTGGCTCGTTTCAATCATTTTTGTAAAGATATTACGTTAAGAGAATTCGACAAATCAAATATGTGACGTATCGATCTCCACATTCGTTATATTTGTGTATTATAGATAAGGCTAAGAAATATTTAGTAATCGGAACATGAAAGCACAGTACGAATGTATATTTGTGTGTAAAAGCACGTGATGTAAGGAATTAGTTGTGTATGCGAGTGCACATGAGGCAACTAATTGACATTTGGTGACTTTGTCACACCCGCCCTCAGTGGCAAGTCTGTAAACTAATAACAGTAAAAATTGGGTTTCGATATATGTGGCGGAAACAACACAGATAACCCGTTGTTTAACTTGATTTTTAATACCAAACAGGTAAACAAGCTACGTCACAAACTATCATAGTTGATGTCTGTCGTTATATGCTTTATCTCATAGGTTGTGTTATCGTGTTAAAATATATATATAATATATTTCATAATACGTTATAGATTGTATAGCTACCTTATATTCATAGGTTTGTTAAAAATGAAATATTTTTACAACTTATAAAAATAATGTAATATAATATACACAATAATACACTTTAACCCTCGATTGCATGTAGAACGAAAATACGGTGGGAAAATGTTTTATTTGAATTTCTTACTTACATGAGGCTGTACTGCACACAAAAACACGTGTTTTTTGTGAAATATCTTTGGAAAAACCAACAAAAATGATTCCGCGGTTTATTTAGGCTGTTATCTGGATGCCAGAACATTTAATTACTGAATAGAAACATTTGTAATTATATTAAGAAACAAAGATAGATTTGTCTTTAACAACGTTGGTACAGTACGTTATTAATTATCTTTCAAACATTGTTGAACGTTCTAGCGTGTGTGAACTGTTTACTTTTTATTCTCAATACAGATGAGACGTGCTCTATCCTGGTCCGAGTTCCATATGAATTACTCAGAGTTAATCCTACAAACAGAAGACATTATTGTCATTCAGCAGGACGGATTTCCACAGTATCTCATCTACTACTGCGTGGTTGTTTACCTAGGTCTTTCGACTTTCTCCCACATTAACCACTTAATAAAATTCGCCATTACAGTCACCATCACAACTGTGTGGTGTATCCTCAGTAACCTGTCGTTGAAAGCTGCTTTTCAATGGTATGACGTCTGGGCTTACGGCTCCAGGTAAGACGGTCTTATCAGTTTATTTTAGCTTTGTCACTGCCACGTTCACAGGAACATGAATCTCTCAGTGCCAGATGTACTTTAAGTTTGTTTTTTGAATATCACACAAAGCTACACGAGGGCTATCTGCGCTAGTCGTTCCTGATTTAGCAATGTAAGACTAGAGGTAAGGCAGCTAGTCATAACCACCCACCGCCAACTTTTAGGCTACTCTCTTTACCAAAGAAATGTGCGATTTACCACACCTTATAACGCCCCCACTGCTGAAAATGGAGCATTTTTGGTATGAATAGGATTCGAATCCGCGACTCTCAAACTAGAATCGAGCGCCCTAACCACTTGGCCATGCCAGGTCCCGTTGTGTACTAAAATATACACAAGAAATTGTGCTGTTCGATTACTCCTATCTCTCTTGTCCGTCGCTCAGACAGCGATAATTCTTTGGATATTCAAGACAAAAATCAGAGGTTCTATTCCTCTCGGTGTGCAAAACAGATAACCTGATGTGACTTTGCTATAATAAAAACACATACAAAGTTATCTCACTTATCACTTGTCATGTTTTCAGATATACTTTTGCTTAAAACACGTTTTTTGTCCTGTGAAAACCGCCTTTTAATATCAATAACAACCACCTACGGTTTGATACAATTTATAATTTAGATTTTATTTTAATGTCGAGAAACCAAATAATATGTAAGGATAACATAAGTAAAAATCCATGTTGAGGTGAGGACTGTTTGTTTTTGTTTGTTTTTAATTTCGCGCAAAGCTACTCAAGGGCTATCTGCGCTAGCCGTCCCTAATTTAGCAGTGTAAGACTAGAGAGAAGGCAGCTAGTCATCACCACCCACCGCCAACGCTTGAGCTACTCTTTTTAACCAATGAACAGTGGCATTCATTGTAACTAATAACATCCCCACGACTGAAAGGGCTAGCATGTTTGATGAAACGAGGATTCGAACCACCGACCTTCAGACTACGAGCCAAACTCCTAAACCACGAGGTCATTTTGGGCTATAATGACTATAAGCCATTAATCAAGGGTTTAAGAGAGTTGTCCGAAGTATCCGCCATTGTTGTTGGTGTATTTGTAATTACGCACAAAGCTACACAATGGGCTATCTATGCTGTACTAACCATGGGTATCAAACCCCGATTTTTAGCGTTATAAGGCTTTGGATTATGTCTAATTGGATAGAAGGCTAAGTTTGCTGAGATGCGTCAATAAGTCCTATGACGTTCAAACCGACAAGAAGCATGTTTTGAAATGGGTGTGCTTGTAAACCATTTTAAGAAAATTTAAATAATACTAAGAGATAATTATAACGCCCTCACAGCTGAAAGGGTGAGCATATTTGGTGGGACGGGGATTCGAACTCGCGACCCTTGGATTAGGAGTGGAGTGCCTTATCCACCTGGCCATGCCGGGCCCTGTAGGGAACAGCTTTCCGTTGAGATTCAGATATAAAATGTAATGTTCGTTACACAAAGGCGTGTGCAGCATAAATACACGCGTGTTTTAAATAAGCTTTAGAAGAGAGACTAATTTATTAATTGTCTCACTGTTGTTGTTCTGAAATACTTGATAAACGTGCAGTAAGTAATATTACCTGTCTATTTGAATCTGTCTCTATACAACATTCTTCACTGTTGTTTAAAGCGCCATTTGCAGTTGAGAACTATGAAAGTTTGGCAAGAAGTAGTAAATATTTTACCTCCATAAAGCGGCATGTTGTAAACCGACGTGTTTCAACGATTTCGCCTAGCACAGATAGCCCTCGAGTAGCTTTGTGCGAAATTCAGAAAACAAACAATTAATTGACCGTTGGGTCACAGCTGTTACTATGAGCTTAATTTAAGTATCTGACATGTTATTATAGTGTCTTGAAATGTTTTAGGTAACTTTAACTTGGTATACATCATATAAATAAAATAAAAATGGTTTCTTAGAAAAAAAATATTTCACTTAGAGGCTGAAACAGAAGATCATGGAAACGCTTCACGTTACAAGTAAAGAAAAATAAAATGTTTCTTAAAGGTCAAAGGTATTAAGAGGTTGTGTAATTCACTTATTATTTCTTGCTTTTTAATTTACCAAATTTTCTAACCTCCTTGTATATTTTCTTGGATATCTTTAATTCCGGGATGAATGGATGACATATTTTATTTGTCATTTGTTAAACACAAAAACGAAATTCACTCCCTGTTAGTTCCTGTGACCTGGATTCAAAATATGAGTTTATAGAAATATCTAACTGGATTATATATTAATAACAAAATGTTTATCATTAATAGACATTTGGTAATAATTGAAGCCTAAAATAATAGATTTTGTGTTTATATTTCTCAGAGACTTTCTAGAACTTAATTTTAAAAATGTAAAGTTTCAATGCAAACAGTTACGATTCTGATTATTAGACAATATTATATACCATTATAAGGTAATTTACATATTATAATACGTTTATCTCCAGGCAACCGATAGAACATTCTATCTACGTTACCGTCGTTCTGATTACCATCTCTGTGGCAATCGTAACAGTTAACAGACAGGTACTGTACAGGATTTCTTATAAAGATATAGCAATAGAGAAAATAAGAAATGCTTGAATTTTCTTTTTCTTTCAATTTTTTTTTAATAGTTCTAAGACCACGTTTCGAACCAACACATCTTTTATTGCTGAGTTATCCCTCCTGGTGGATAGATGTATTTCGGCCAGATGAAGAGTATAATAAAATGGATACATTTAATAATACATGCTAGGGGTGGTGTAACTCAGGTAGGAAGAGTATAACGACATGGTTACATTTAATAATACATGCTAAGCCTAGTATATCTCAGTTATGAAGAATATAACAACATGGTTACATTTAATAATACATGCTAAGCCTAGTATATCTCAGTTATGAAGAATATAACAACATGGTTACATTTAATAATACATGCTAAGCCTAGTATATCTCCGTTATGAAGAATATAACGACATGGTTACATTTAATAATACATGCTAGGGGTGGTGTAACTCAGTTATGAAGAGTATATATATATCATCATGGTTACATTTAATAATACATGCTAGGGGTGGTGTAACTCAGGTAGGAAGAGTATATATATATCATCATGGTTACATTTAATAATACATGCTAGGGGTGGTGTAACTCAGTTATGAAGAGTATATATATATCATCATGGTTACATTTAATAATACATGCTAGGGGTGGTGTAACTCAGGTAGGAAGAGTATATATATATCATCATGGTTACATTTAATAATACATGCTAGGGGTGGTGTAACTCAGTTATGAAGAGTATATATATATCATCATGGTTACATTTAATAATACATGCTAGGGGTGGTGTAACTCAGTTATGAAGAGTATATATATATCATCATGGTTACATTTAATAATACATGCTAGGGGTGGTGTAACTCAGTTATGAAGAGTATATATATATCATCATGGTTACATTTAATAATACATGCTAGGGGTGGTGTAACTCAGTTATGAAGAGTATATATATATCATCATGGTTACATTTAATAATACATGCTAGGGGTGGTGTAACTCAGGTAGGAAGAGTATAACGACATGGTTACATTTAATAATACATGCTAAGCCTAGTATATCTCAGTTATGAAGAATATAACAACATGGTTACATTTAATAATACATGCTAAGCCTAGTATATCTCAGTTATGAAGAATATAACAACATGTTTACATTTAATAATACATGCTAATCCTAGTATATCTCAGTTATGAAGAATATAACAACATGGCTACATTTAATAATACATGCTAAACCTAGTATATCTCAGTTATGAAGAGTATAAGAACATGGCTACATTTAATAATTCATGCTAGGCCTAGTATATCTCAGTTATGAAGAATATAACAACATGTTTACATTTAATAATACATGCTAAGCCTAGTATATCTCAGTTATGAAGAATATAACAACATGGCTACATTTAATAATACATGCTAAACCTAGTATATCTCAGTTATGAAGAGTATAAGAACATGGCTACATTTAATAATACATGCTAAGCGTAGTATATCTCAGTTATGAAGAATATAACAACATGGCTACATTTAATAATACATGCTAAACCTAGTATATCTCAGTTATGAAGAGTATAAGAACATGGCTACATTTAATAATACATGCTAGGCCTAGTATATCTCAGTTATGAAGAGTATAACAACATGGTTACATTTAATAATACATGCTAAGCCTAGTATATCTCAGTTATGAAGAATATAACAACATGTTTACATTTAATAATACATGCTAATCCTAGTATATCTCAGTTATGAAGAATATAACAACATGGCTACATTTAATAATACATGCTAAACCTAGTATATCTCAGTTATGAAGAGTATAAGAACATGGCTACATTTAATAATACATGCTAAGCGTAGTATATCTCAGTTATGAAGAATATAACAACATGGCTACATTTAATAATACATGCTAAACCTAGTATATCTCAGTTATGAAGAGTATAAGAACATGGCTACATTTAATAATACATGCTAAGCGTAGTATATCTCAGTTATGAAGAATATAACAACATGGCTACATTTAATAATACATGCTAAGCGTAGTATATCTCAGTTATGAAGAATATAACAACATGGCTGCATTTAATAATACATGCTAAACCTAGTATATCTCAGTTATGAAGAATATAACAACATGGCTACATTTAATAATACATGCTAATCCTAGTATATCTCAGTTATGAAGAATATAACAACATGTTTACATTTAATAATACATGCTAAGCGTAGTATATCTCAGTTATGAAGAGTATAAGAACATGGCTACATTTAATAATTCATGCTAAGCGTAGTATATCTCAGTTATGAAGAGTATAAGAACATGGCTACATTTAATAATTCATGCTAAGCGTAGTATATCTCAGTTATGAAGAGTATAAGAACATGGCTACATTTAATAATTCATGCTAAGCGTAGTATATCTCAGTTATGAAGAGTATAACAGCATGGCTACATTTAATAATTCATGCTAAGCGTAGTATATCTCAGTTATGAAGAGTATAAGAACATGGCTACATTTAATAATTCATGCTAAGCGTAGTATATCTCAGTTATGAAGAGTATAACAACATGGCTACATTTAATAATTCATGCTAAGCGTAGTATATCTCAGTTATGAAGAATATAACAACATGGCTACATTTAATAATTCATGCTAAGCGTAGTATATCTCAGTTATGAAGAGTATAACAACATGGCTACATTTAATAATACATGCTAGGCCTAGTATATCTCAGTTATGAAGAATATAACAACATGTTTACATTTAATAATACATGTTAATCCTAGTATATCTCAGTTATGAAGAGTATAACAGCATGGCTACATTTAATAATACATGCTAAGCGTAGTATATCTCAGTTATGAAGAGTATAAGAACATGGCTACATTTAATAATACATGCTAGGCCTAGTATATCTCAGTTATGAAGAATATAAGAACATGGCTACATTTAATAATACATGCTAGGCCTAGTATATCTCAGTTATGAAGAGTATAACGACATGGTTACATTTAATAATAATTTAAATACTTTTTATTAAAGATATTTTCGCCCCTAATTACGATACACGAGTATGTGATGATTTAACTAGGAATGATTTACAACGTAATTTATGAAGTAATTTACATTTATCGTCGTTGTAACAATTTTATTCGTTCCAGTGTAAATTAAAATAACTACTACTTTCCTATTAGTTATGTGCAACTTATTCAGAGTTATTTGCTTTAGAAATATTAAATCAACTTTGATGAAAAAGATTTCAAACTTTTATATTTTTAAGTTTGATTATCAAATAAAAGTATAAAACCTAACATACGTTTTTAACTCAATAATAAACACTCGTAACATTTTTCGGTATTTATAAAGTTCATATACATATATGTGCACCATATATTTTTCTGGGGTTTACTATATAATATATCCAACTATATGTTTCTTCTTTCTCCTATATTTATATAATATTTCGTGTTTATTGTTACTGTTTTCTCTTGGTACAATGGTATTCGCACTTATAATTTTCCAACATAAAGCCATGCTGGGCGTGGGCAAATTGTTAGAATTCCAGGTTGCAAACCCGAGGGTTCCTGTTGTGCGTTCCGTTGCTGCAAAAACTCGCTCTGAAATTCGACGCCATATTCGAACACATCGAGTGGTGGCGGTGAACGCTATTGTCTTGTTTCCTTCCCACTAGTCTATCTGTCCAAAAATGAGGGACGGCTAACGCAAATATCCCTTGTTTAGCTTTGCACAAATATCCAAAACAAACATGTATGAAGTAACATGAGTTAATACTGTTCTTGCTACGCACTTATGTACCTTGAAGATACACGTACAGCGCTGGAGTGTGTTTATACAAGGTTAGATCTCGACTATCAACTTATTTTTGTAGGTTTACTTGTAGTCAAGGGAACAACTACAGTGAACAAAATGATCCTTCTTGCTGTTAATATCAAACACCAATGGCAGCAGAACAATAACTAAAGTTAGAAGTTTTATCAGAGTAAAGTGGTGATAATAAAATATCAAAATTTCCTTGGGTGTTATTAGTTCGTGATTTTCTTGTTTTGGCATCTTCTTAACTCGTAAAAACGACATAACAGTAGGTGTTGTTCCTCACTTGGCTCAACTTTCTGACTATTGAAACTGACTATATTCTGACATCATTTAACCCAGTGTAAATCTTCGCGCTCAAAAACAAGCAAATAAACCGGACTGTATATTTCATGTAACTGATCAAAACAGCAGTCATCCACATTTAATATGTGAATATTAAAATTCACGTTTCATATTTTGGCGTTCTGTTTTAAACTATACCCAGTTTATTAAGAGGCCCACTATGAACAACTGGTTGAAAAGTTCGACTCGAAATCTGAGGTTCGCAATTTCGAATACCCGTCCCACCAAACATGCTCGCCCTTTCAGTCGTGGAGGCGTTGTAAAGTGACAATCAATCCCACTATTCGCTGGTAAAAGAGTAGCCCAACAGTTGACGGTGGGTGATGGTGGTGATTAGTTGCCCTCCCTCTAGTCTTTCACTGCTAAATTAGGGACGGATAATGCAAATAACCTTGGTTTGGCTTTTCACGCGAAATTCAAAACAAGTGAAACCAGTTTATCGGCACTTATAAATTAAGGATATATAATAATTAAGTATTAGCAGTGATGTAACTAGACTCTGTTTTAGCCCTGAACTAGAGTATAGTGCTAGAAACAGGGTCTTGATGTCCGTGATGGGCAGAATACAAATAGTTCTTTGTGCTTAGTAACAAAAACAAATAAACTGGTGTTAGTATTTATTTTGTGGCCCACAAGAGAAAAGTAGACGGGGGGACTTCATCCAACCATAAAATAGGTAGTTATAGTGTTGTTAAAGGTGTTATTTTAACGCCGTTGAAGCGCTACTGCCATAGAGAAGATTTTTGTATGTCTGTGTAATTATAAGTTACTGATCGATGATTAGTTGCTCAGTTGCCTAGCGACCGAAGGACGTTGAGCATGTGTCAGAACAAATAACACCGTTCTTTAACTTTCTCTAATGTGTACTATCCTGGACTGGAAATCTTTTCCAAGATAAAGAGCGGGAAGATTGTTAATGACAAGGTTGAGTCCTGGATTTAAAATTAAATTAGATTTCAGACATACTTTTAGATTATGTAATGGTCATTAATTAAACGAACTTGGTTGGTTGTTTGTTTGTTTTTGAATTTTGCGCAAAGTTACACGAAGGCTATCTACGCTAGCCGTCCCTAATTAAGCAGTGTAAGACTAGAGGGAAGGCAGCTAGTCATCACCACCCACCGCCAACTCTTGGGCTACCCTTTCGCCAACGAATAGTGGGATTTACCGTCACATTATAACGCCCCCACGGCTGAAAGGGCGGGCATATTCGGTGCGACCGGGATTCGAACCAGCGACCCTCAGATTACGAGTCGAGCGCCCTAATCACCTGGCCATGCTGGGCCAGACGGGCTTGTAAAATGGAGCCTTGCGTGGTAGCATTTTTCCTTTAAAAGCAGAAATAAACCTAACTGTAGGTAAGTATTTCACTTTCACTGTTGACGCTGTGAAATATGTAGGGTTTTAAATTAACAAAAAATGTTATTTCACAGCAACACAAATTGTGTGCCCCAAACACAAACTTCTGAGAACTAAATAACACAACTGATTTTTGTAGTTATATAACATTCAAGTTTTGGGTGTTTCCTAACAACACGAATGACGCACGGTTTTAATTTAGAAAGCGCTTTCTCAAACACATTGTTGCGGTTTGAAATCGCATATTTATTAAGTGCAGGTAGATTGTATTGATATTTAACACAAGGGTTGTGAATCAACGAACACGTTTGTGTTGTTGTTTTAACACCAATTTGTGTTTAGTTAATAAAACGCCAAATCTATGTTGTATTCTCAAACAAAATTAACTAGGTGGCGTTAAACATTAAATGATTTTAATTATTCAATATAAAATATAATAACTAAATTAACAGAAATTATTTTTGTGTTTTACAGAAAAATCTACATGTCTGAAAGGAACGAAAATTTGAAAATATGGAACAGTTATGATTTTATTTCATATAAACGTACAACAAATAGATATCTTTTATACTGGGCCCAGCATGGCCAAGTGTGTTAAGGCATTCGACTCATAATCCGAGGGTCGCGGGCTTGCATCCCCGTCGCACCAAACATGCTCACCCTTTCTACCGTGGGAGCGTTATAATGTTACGGTCAATCCCATTATTTGTTGGTAAAAGAGTAGCCCAAGAGTTGGCGGTGGGTGGTGATGACTAGCTGCCTTCCCTCTAGTCTTACACTGCTAAATTGGGGACCGCTAGCGCAGATAGCCCTCGAGTAGCTTTGTGCGAAATTAAAAAACAACAAACAACCACTTTTATAAATTAAGCACATAAAACCTATCTTTTAATCGAAGACTGAAACAAGCACGTAATTTTCACTTTCACCTTGTATTACCTTTCTTGTTTTTGGTTTGTATATATAATAAAATAAATATTTCTAATGCTATTAACTACATAGTAGCTTTGTGCGAAATTCAAAAAACAAACTTTTATATCGGTTTCATAGAATTTAATTTGGTATTTTTCAGCTGGAACTCACTTCTCGACGACTGTTCTTGTGGAAGAAAGTTGTCGAAGAACAGAAAGAGAAAGTGGCAGACATGCGCAGAAAAAACGAGGCACTGGTATACAATATTCTACCCCCTCATGTCGCCAAGCACTTCCTTGGACGAAGAAAAAACGATGAGGTTTGTTGACATCGTCTTCGTCAGTCGGAAGAAAATGACAATTTTATATAAAAACCGATATTGATTTGGACGTCACACAATAAGAAATATTTTCTGACCCTCGGATATTCGTACAGAAAAATAACTAATACGTAGACATAGGCGCCCCCTAACATCGCGTGCACACAAAAATTACAATTTCCTCTTTAGGCTTTCAAGCTTGAGAGGATCTGCGTTTACAGGACATTAACTGATAATTAACTGTACATTGTACTAAGTTTTACCCAAAGAATAATGGAGATTATTAAATATATCGAAACACCGCAATGTTAAATTCAGAGGTGCCCCCCACAATCCACAATTTCGTGGTGTGTTATTTATAACTAACCAAAAACTTTGACCAAAGATGTCTCCTGTAGCGCGTTACCTTCATACTAAAAAAAAAATAAAAAAAATAGTGTAACAAGTTATCTATTACTGTGAGAAGTTTGTAGTTAGCGAGATAACACGAATGGAAATATATTTATCTTTCGATGTTACAGCTTTCACTTCTGAGTACCGTTTCATCTTCATTCGAGACATCAAGGAAATAAAAATAGCAATAAATATTTTCCCTAGAGCCACCTACAGGCTGTTAAATACAGAATATTAATAATGTAACACACGTTACGCCGAAGAGCACCACTGCAACTCAAACACCTGCAATTGTCTTCTCAATACCTTCCACTTCCACCCCCCAACAAAAAAGGCCTAACAAAGTCAGAGATCATTATTAGTTCCAGAGACAATGAAAATATTGTTTTATCTTTCTACCACCAGAGACACAGAGCAGAGACAACTCTTTGAGTGGATTTGAGTTTTACAACAACTCACACTTCTGAAATAACAAAGAACTTTTAACTTAAATGCACCCTGCCGTACAGCAGTAGGTCTACGGATTTACAACGCAAAAATCAGGGGTTCGAATCCCCTCGATGGGCTCAGTAGATAGCCCGATGTGGCTTTGCTATAAGAAAAACACACGCACTGACTTATATAATATAATCTACAAAGCGCATAGAACAACAAAAGATAGAGAAATATAAGACCTTAAGTAAAAACTTGTAGAACTTAAAATTAACGAAGCTGATTCCATGCTCTGATAAGATAAGTTTCGTGTTAGTTTACAAACTGCTTATTAGGTTAATTCTTTCAGCATATATTGTAGCACTTACTGAGTTAAACACACTTTGAATGCACCGATAATTTATGGATAAAGATTTTAAATAAGTTCGTAACACAATTAACTTGCTTCTACAGGTCGTATTGAGAATGAACTATCCTATTTTTTTACCTTCTAGGGTTGTCTTCTCGTGCAGTACATTGTATACAACACGGGCATTGTTCGACACTTACAGAGAGTCTGACATTTTAAAACCTACAGTTTGAGACTAGAGTTTGTGACTGAAGAAAGTCTACCAGTGTGAATAAGACTGTTAATTATGTTGTGCTCTTTCGAAAGTTTTTGCAAAGTCATTGCGTGAAAAGAGGTCATACAGTCTTGTCTTCTCACTGTAATATGTTGCTTTTTATGTGATATGTGTTATGTTGTTCAGTTTTCTCAGCTTCACCGTTCAGTTGAGTTTGGTAATATTCAGATATTCAGCTTCACCTTTCAGGTAGTTTAATAACATTCAGATACTCAACTTTCAGGTAGTTTAATAACATTTAGATACTCAGCTTCAACGTTCAGGTAGTTTAATAACATTCAGATACTCAGCTTCAACTTTCAAGTAGTTTAATAACATTCAAATACTCAGCTTCACCTTTCAGGTAGTTTAATAACATTCAGATACTCAGCTTCACCTTTCAGGTTGTTTAATAACATTCAGATACTCAACTTGACCTTTCAGGTAGTTTAATAACATTTAGATACTCAGCTTCACCTTTCAGGTACTTTAATAACATTTAGATACTGAGCTTCAACTTTCAGGTAGTTTAATAACATTTAGATACTCAGCTTCACCTTTCAGGTAGTTTAATAACATTTAGATACTCAGCTTCACCTTTAAGGTAGTTTAATAACATTTAGATACTCAGCTTCACCATTAAGTTAGTTTAATGACATTCAGGTTTATAGTTGCCTAAAAAAATAAACATAAAAAACATGAATACACTGTTGAATCAAACTAAATTATTGGTCGAAAACTGGTAACAGATATACAAACATTTACTAACATTCATTACCAGTGGGGTCCACATATTGAGGAACTTTACTTGCTGCCTGTAATGACATTCCTTAAGAGGAAGAGATGAAAAATAAATGAGTTAAATACACCTAGAGGCCCAAAATAGGGTTAAGTCAAATATCGATATTACTCTGTATATTTTTTTCTTTGTGTTAATATAGGGTTAAGTCAAATATCGATATTACTCTGTATATTTTTTTCTTTGTGTTAATATAGGGTTAAGTCAAATATCGATATTACTCTGTATATTTTTTTCTTTGTGTTAATATAGGGTTAAGTCAAATATCGATATTACTCTGTATATTTTTTTTCATTGTGTTTAACTCATTTATTATTGTGCTACTAACAAAAGGAACGGATTAGGACATTATCTAGTGCATAAATAAATAATTAAAATTGTCTGTTTGTCTTTTAAATGACGAGGACTCGTTGTGAACTATAATGGTTATTCTAGTGTTATGCTACAAATCAAACATGAACGAAATAATGAAACCAGGCTTTGGTTTGATTTAACTATGCTATTTTTTTACGTTTTTATATATATATATATAAAGAGACCATGCAGTGTCAGAAAATTAAGTGGTAATTTCGTATGTATATATGTATTTTTTCTGTCCTCTAATTGTCAAATATCGCATTAAAGAAAACGGGCTTCTCATATTAGGCTTACGTCAAGAATAAAACCATTTGATTTTGTTTTAACCCT
Organism: Tachypleus tridentatus; assembly: GCF_004210375.1. Classification (NCBI taxonomy): domain Eukaryota; kingdom Metazoa; phylum Arthropoda; class Merostomata; order Xiphosura; family Limulidae; genus Tachypleus; species Tachypleus tridentatus. The sequence continues at coordinate 40,794,526 of NC_134827.1, read as the reverse complement.
ACAATCCTTAATTACCCTAAACATCAAGATAAAATAGCACCCATGTAAATTTTATAGACGTCTTCAAATAATGAATATAATATTAGAAGAAAAAGAAGTGTTCAGAACTTAATTATTATATTTTACAAAATCAGGTAATAATTTAACATGTAGCTGGCTCAGAGTTTCGGTTTTCCATTTTCTTAAAAAGAAAATAATAGCTCTCGATCTTGAGTTTTATACATTAAGAAATGGTCGGCTGTAAGAAAAGAAAAATCTATATTAATAAACTTTTATACCAGTAATTTTGCTCTAATAGAAATTATGTGGATTTGGTGAAACTTTCCTTTAAACAGCTTGAATAACTACTTTTTTGCAGGAGTTGTACAGCAAGAGTTACAGTGCAGTAGGCGTACTTTTTGCCGCTATGCCTAATTTCTCAGATTTTTACACGGAAGAGTCTGTAAATAACCAGGGTTTGGAGTGTCTACGTTTTCTAAACGAAGTTATATCCGACTATGATGCAGTAAGAACATTTTAAAATTAATTGTTTATACGTATATAAAAAAACCTTTTTTTTCTGAACGATCATCCTAATTTGTTGTTTCTAATATATATATATATATTTTTAATATAAGATTAATATTTTTGTTTTTTCAAGTAAAATATTAGGGTGTTTTCTTTCATTTGTACTTGAAATATTAAGGCATCTTTGAACTATAAATGTTAATATTGGTTGTGAAACTAACCTAACAGAATGCATTTCCTTTGAGATTTTCAAATACTAAAATGAGAAACTTATCCACTTAAATATGTTATAATTTCTATATTATTGACTGGCATGAATAGTGAAAGTTTGAAATGTATGATTCATGGGAGATATGGGGAGTGTATTTAGGACGCTTAACGCCCACTCATCATAGTCAGATGGTTAGGGCACTCAACTCGTAATCCGAGGGTCGCGGGTTCGAATCTCCGTCGCACCAAACATGCTCGCCCTTTCAGGCGTGGAGGCGTTATAATGTGACGGTAAATCCCACTATTCGATGGTAAAGGTAGTCCAAGAGTTGGCGGTGGGTGGTGATGACTAACTGCTTTCCCTCTATTCTTACACTACAAAATTAGGGACGGCTATCGCAGCTACCCCTCGTGTAGCTTTGCGCGAAATTTAAAACAAGCAACTATCCAGCACGGATATTAAAGATGTATGATCTTGTTGTTAGGAAACAGTATAACTGCAAATGGCTGTGCCTCACAGCTCCATCATTAATGGCAATCTTTTTGATGGACCCAGATACGAACAGTTGCTCTACAACACAATTTTCAGTGCAGGAGAATCTGATGAAATAGACTGAATCATTTCAATCCCCTTCCTTTATATATATGTGCCTAAAATGACCTGATAGTTAGAGCACTCAACTCGCCATCTGTGGGCCGCGGGTTCGAATCCCCGTCACTGAACATTCATTCATGGGATGGGAGCGTTATAACTTTACGATCACACCCGCTATTCACTGGTAAGAAATAAAAAAAGTAGCCCAAGTGTTGGCGGTAGGTGGTGATGACTAGCTGCCTTTCCTTTAGTCTTGTACTACTAAATTAGGAGCGGCTAGCGCAGATAGCCCTGGTGTAGCTTTGCGCAAAATTCAAACAAACCAAACCAAACTGACTGTAAATATATGTATATAGAAAATGTTAATAATAAAGAGTACTTAGGTTTAATTATGAAGGACGGTGTTAAGTGGTCAGAATATATAAATATGATTTGTCAATAAATTGAGAACTATTACAGTAAAATTACAGAGGATATAGAATATATTTACCGATTAGTATGAAAAAACTACTTTATGTATCTCTAGCAGAATCTGTTATGTGTTATAAATTGACAATGTGTGGTTCAACAAGTAACATTCACGTAAGAAAAATGAAATTACAAAAAATCAGCTGTTTGATGAAAATTTACTTTATAATACATAATAATTGTGAATTTCCATTATAGTTTAAATCATAGAGTACTAAAAACTCATACGTATAATATTAGAACGTTATAATATAAGTATTATGAAATTCCAAGCTACAAAAATAATTATTGATTAAAAGTATAAAATATCATACAATAATGAAATTCGTGCTTCTATGATACTGAAAAAACCTTTTTTATTACGCGATGTGCAACCTCCAACTTCGCGAAAATTTTATCCTGCGTTCATGCAGATTTGCAATAGGGGTCACGATTTTACCGTTTCACCTCTGTCTCTTTTCACGGAGAACTTTATTTTTCTCCATTCTCAGGGTACAGATATGACGTAATGAATACGTCACACAAGTATGTAATGCACTAGCGCCACGGGTAATCGGCTAGTTAAATATAATGACCCAATTACCCAGTGATTTATGAAATATAAATACGAATTTTAACAAAAATTAAAATAATGTTTATTAACTGGTATTCATAGACACACTGACTAATATTCATTGAATGCTAATATATTCATACAGGGTTAATATTCTCATTAATTTAACTTTTTTATTGTTTCTTTATGATGAAGTTCGCGCCAAACAACACGAGGGCTTTTTACACCAGCTGCCCCTAATTTAGCACTGAAATTTCACCCACCGCCAACTCTTGCGCTACTTTTTTACCGGTGAATAATAATGTGGTTGACCGACACCTAATAACAACCCCACGAGCATATTTGATGGGAGGGGAGATTCGAGCCCGCAACCCTCAGATTGAGAGTTAAACCCATTAACCACCTGGCCATGCAGGATTCTTTTATGTGATTGGTAGTTTATTGAGAACTTTGAAAAGTTTATTTTACTATTTTTTGTTCTTTATTTTTACCATAACGAGGTAAATTACGTTAAAGGGTCCACATTAGTGAAATTGGTTGACTTTATTTAAATCATTTTAATATTTTGTTTATGAAGACAAAGTTGTTTGTGTTAAGCCATATAAAGTTCATTTCCAGTACGACAAATTTTAACTCACTGCTTATTGAGTCCCTTGTCTATACGAACACAAAGTTATGTTGATTTAGCAATTCTTTGGAAAGAGATATAAGACCTTCACTAAATGTTTTCTAGGTGTGTAAGACAATTACTATACCATCTTTTGTTTTTGTTGGGGGGGGGGGTTCTGCTGATACGGAATCTAATTAATTTAACGCACGTGAAAAAGTTTCTCGTTCGATATACAGAAGGAGGAATACAGGTTTGTAGGATTGTGTTTCTCTCTTATTTTCTAAAGGCTGGTTACGGTTTGTTTTAATCTTTTGTGGCAAGGACATCTATGGAAACAAGTAAGTTAATGGACATTGGATGGTTGAAGTTAAATCTAATATCAGGATGGAAGGTATTTAGAAATGTATGTAAATTTATTACTGTGTCTAGCCCACGTTCTATGTTCTAAAGATTCAATTGCTGGGGCTAAACAAAAGTTTACAAAGACTTGTTACACTTATAACACTGTTCGAATACTTAGATTCTGTTGTGTAGATAAATATGACAGAGATGGGGACACCTATTCCAATTGCCTCTCCTTTGCCCTTGTCATAGCATTTAAAGATTTAAGATGTGTTTTTTTTTTTCTTAGAAGAAAAAAGGTTCACTTGTTTAATGTTGTCTAGATGAAAACTATTTATGAGAAGCGGATGGACAAAACCTTATATAAATGCAACTTCCCCGCCCCACCATCCTGGTTGCTCAGCCATAAGTACGAGGGCCAGTACTGCTAAAATTCTGGTTTCGATACCTACAATGAACAGAGCATGAGTAACCCATTCTCTAGCCTTGGGCTTAACAATAAACAAATGAACAAAACGTTATTAAGTTACTTCAGAGGAATAACAAACCCAGATACCAGTAGAGGTCGCTAATTCCAAGTAAACAAACTTGGGCTTGTTCCTTCAACATTCAGTATCCAATAGCAACTCGTATGATAGACATGGTTTCTTCTTTTTTTTAAGTATTCTAGACAACTTCTCGTCCGAATAATTTACAAAAATAAATCAGTAACATCAATACCACATATTCTTGAGATTTCTGTATAAATATGCGGTTAATGTGTGAGTAAAATACATCTTTAAACCTCATGCATTTCATTTCTCTCACATTTATTACAGTAACCTATATGCAGTTGCATCTCTACCTAATAAAATAAGGCGGAGCACGTTTATCCTGCGATTACAATGCGAAAGCTAATTTAAACAAAACAATGTTTTGTTAGTAGTCGGTTTTAAATGTATATTAATTTGTCGTTGTTTTTATTTAATTTTAATTTTTTTTCTAAAAGCTACTTGAACAACAAAGATTTAAAGACATTATTAAAATCAAGACTATCGGGTCAACGTATATGGCTGCGAGTGGACTTAATAGTGAAGAATTTTTAAAGGTACAGTGATTAGGGTGTATTTTAAACAATGTCAGAGTAAGTTTGCCTTTAACAATCCCATTAAACGATAAAACGGTTTGTGTTTTAGTTAAATAAATGATCGAGTGTCAGTTAGTTAAACATATAATCGAGTGTCAGTTAGTTAAATATATAATCGAGTGTCAGTTAGTTAAATATATAATCAAGTGTCAACCTAGTTTGTATTTCTTCCAGAAATTAAGAATTTGAGACAACGATATAATGGATATTTTAATTAAAATGGAAAATGTTTCATAAAGTAATGTTTTAAATGATAATAAATTTCATAAAATTCCTTTATATGTTAATAACATTACAATAAAAATAAAAACTCTTCACCAATGGTTCAGCAGTATGTCTGAGGACTTATAACGCTAAAATTAGGTTTCGATACCTGCGGTAGACAGCATATTAATAGTTCGTGATGTAGATTGTTGCTTATTAACAAATAATAAAATATAAATGTTGGATGTTAATTCTGTGTGAACTGGTCTCGGACTTTCAGATTGCTTGTATTCATGCCAAGTTATATTTAATGTAAATAAATATCAAACTAGTTTTTACATGAAATCGTCAGATATTTTCTTCAGTCATTTTTCCCTTATAATCATAAAATTGTAAAATAAACGAGTTTTTGCTTTAAAATATTTTTATTTGAAGTATTAATAAGTCACTGATTGACAAATACTCTGTAACAGTTGAAAACAACTACTAATTTTGGTTCAGAGTGTTCCACTCAAATATGTTTTTTATATCATGAAATAATTACATTAACGTGATTTTAAAATGTTTTGAATATTATTTTGTAGCCAAATGTTCCGGTTGTAAAGAAGTGGCGCCATCTAGCGCACTTAACTGACTTCGCTTTGACCTTGAAAGAAACGCTCAACAACATCAACAGAGAAAGTTTTAATAATTTTGTTCTACGAATGGGTAAGATTTACGTATAGTCGTTAAGAAAACAATGTGAAACTAGATTTGATTTGACTTATTTCATTGAATGGGAAATTGATGCACTGACACTTTCAAAACCTCAGTGAGATACAATCGCTGATAGCGATATTTTCGGGCCAGTGGTGGCGCCAGGATATTTTCGTTGGGGGGAGAGGAGGGGAGGGGGTCTGAGGTAAACTGTGGAGGGTCTTCCCAAAATGCCATCAATATGAAGTATAGATGGTAAATTATAATAATGTAAATACCAAGGTACATTTCAGAAAGGTGTGATATTTTGAACTGCGTTTTCAATGCAGTTTTCATTGAAAACTCATACTCTGATGAATAATTCATTATTACAAATTAGAAATAATCTGTTTATGAAAATATGTGTATATGTAAAAGAGGAAGCTCACCTAAATTCCATCCAAGGTAATACATAATAACAAAGAAAGTCAGGATTAGATTAAATGGAACATTTAATATACCATTAAGAGTAAAGCTACAAATCAAAAGAAATATAACACAAAGACATAGTTTACCTAGCAGAAACGAATTATCCCATGTGAAATTAATACACTCTGAGGAAAAGTAAGGTCACTATCAGGCTAACTATCTTTCATCATGTTGTGTTTATAGTCAATATTACTTCAAAACAATGCGCCTGTTCTGGTGATTGGCAGCAAATGTGTCTATAACAGTATTAATATCGAGTTGTTTTGCCCTCCTGTAGTTTACTGACATGACAGCAAGGTTGCTGGTGCGGTTGTTACCACTGGTGTTGTGCAAGTATGTCTTGAGAAGCTTCAGACATGAGAAACTTCTCTCACAGGCAGCTGAAGTGACAGGCAGGGTCACAGCGATGCATACAAATTTGTGGAGATCCATGAAGGTATCCTTGTAAGGCTCCAGCATGGTTGCAAGCTCCAATGGTGTGGATACTTCCTGCCCCTTGTTTTTCTTCCTGGCAATTAGCCGGTTCAACTGGTGGACCTCCACTGCGAGGTCATCCTCTGCCAAACCATAGTTTGCTGCCATTCCTAAGAGTGCTTGCTTATCCAGAAATATGGAGTGTTTAGGGTTCAATGCAGTTTCACCCATCAAAACACTACAGGCATCAGAGGAGAATATTCTATTCAGCTCGTTGAGCATCCTGTCTATGATGGCATAGAAGGTGTGTCTCCTGACATCTGGTGTTGGTTAATCTCTTTGGCCAGTACTAGATGTGATTATGAATTCGTCCAGGTGTCTGGAGGCAGATCGCTGTCCACCTTGACGCACCGTCTCAGTGCGTATTCCCACTTTCTTACATATATCCTCAGCAGACTCTTCCAAGTCTTTCCATGTTGCTTCAGTTCTCATTTCTGAGAGACCAGAGATGACAGATTGTATTCGGTCCTCTGCAGAGGCCAACTGTAGGTCAAGTGACTGGAGGTGGTCTGATAGCTGTTTTGTCATCAGCAGTAGTTTTTCTATGGCCACTAGACTGGTTATGAACTGCTGATTTAGGAGGATGCACAGGTCCTTTGATTCAGTGGCTCTGTGGACATTGTCCCCCTCCACAAGACGCTTTAGGGTTTTCACAATGGCAGGGAGGGTTCTTTTCACAGCCAGACAAGCAGCATGTTGGCAGGCCCATCTTGTGTCTGACAGTCGCTTCAACTCTATGTGCTGGTTCACGGGTTCAAGCTCCTTCTGTACCTTCAGAAATTCTTCATGCACAACCGATGTAGATAAGAATTTGTACAGCTTTTGAATTGTCACAAAGAACTCTGCTGCAGTCTGGACGTTGTGCACGCAATCAACTAGCACAAGGTTGAGTCTGTGTGCATAGCAGTGGACACACACAGCCTGAGACACCTCTCTCCTGAACCTCTCCTGTACGCCACTGATGTGCAATGAATCTGCATCCGGACCCTCAGCAGCTATGAACTCCAGGAACTCCTCGTGAAGGATCTGTTCGTGGAGGTTCCTTACCACAATGGAAGGCTGTTCTTGTTTGCTCACATCCTTTGTTTCATCCACCATTAGAGTAAAATGCTCAGCTTCCATGACCTCTTTGCTGATATCCTTCCTGATCATTCCAGCTACGATGTCAAGCAGTTCGTTTTGGATATCATGGTGCGTGTATTTGGCATTGGCAGGACCACTCAGCTTCTTATTCACGATTTCATCATACCTGAAAATCATGTCAAAAAGTTCCAGGAAATTGCCCCTGTTTTCTGACTGACTACCATCCCTGTGACCTCTCTGGGCTTCATTCTGGCAGGCTGTGTAGAGCAGTGCATCTATCACGGCTCTTATGTAATGTCGGTTTTCCTCCACAGTTTTAGCATGGCATGCATCGAGAGCATGTTGGATCCTTGCACCCTTTGTTTTCTGCAATTTAAACTTTGTTATCATGAGACTTCAGCGATGTGGGCGCCTTCTTCCAGTTATAGAAGCCTTCATGGGTGAAGGACTCCTCAGTTTTACTGAAGTGTGTGTGACTGAAAAGACGACATGCGAAGCAGAATGCAGCATCTTGGGTCACAGAGTACTCCAACCACAAGTGCTGATAACGCCAATTCTTGTTGAATGACCTTGACTGGCCGCTGTATTCTATGGCCGGGTATCTCTTCAAGTCTGGACAGGTAGGTCCACTATCTGGAAGCTGGCTCAGGTCCTTGGGTCCTGGTGGTAGTTTTTCACCCTCGGTATGAGTGGTGCCCTCTTGCGGCTGGGGTCCCGCACTAGTCATGTTCGCATTGTCACCATCACAATCACCACTGTCTTTCTCACTCGCACCACATGTGCTTATAGGACCTCTTCTTGGGTAGCAGGTAGTGTTGCATAATCAGTCCTATGTGTAGTATGACCAGTTTATGTTTTGGTGGGTGATGTCTGACTCTTGTCTTGTATGTTGGTGTCCTTGTTTGAAAACAAGTCGCTGATTTTGATTTTCTTTTATTAATCCAAACTGAGTGTGTGTTCCAGTGTGAGGTCGAGTACCAGAGAGAGCGAGAGCCCTGTAAATAAACATAACTCCCTTTTATACAGAGCGCACGAACGTCAAGGTGACCCCCTAGCCGACTGACTGCTAGTACCACTTCTTACTTCCAAGTTGTATTAGTTTATATGAAACGAATGGGAATTTCTCTTCTTATATTGGCATTAGGGCTTACAAAGGATATTCATTTTAAACATCGAAATATAAGGAAGAAGATATAACATACATACTGTTGGGTCACTTCATGAATAAGGAACAAATAACAACTAAACATAGTTCAACATTACGAACAACTGCTCTGCGGCATTGAAATCACCAAGTTATATTAATAGCACACGAAAATCCAAAACATATCCGTAAAATACTGTTAAAGAAAGTGTTTACCTTTAACCATGTAGTACAAGTACTTAATTAGAGGTAGTGATAATGTAAAATTACAGGGCTAATTAGGGAACACAAACACAGCTTTGATAGGGCATGTTGTAAAACTGTGGGCAGCTAATGGGAGTGAGCGGGGAGTGGTGTGAGGCTGGCATCTGATCTCGATCGGGCTGAGCCGATCGTTAGCCGTACGCAGAGCGTACACTATGGTCAGAGGCTAGATGATCATACACTTAAGGCGTTCGAGGCGGGAATCGCGCGCTCGAACAAAGCAAACCCGCGGGCTGGATATTGAATGGTCATAGTAACACCAAAGCAAAATGTCTAAATTGCAGTCGACCTTCACAGAAAGGCTGGTTTCTTCATAAAATCACATTATTCATACAGGCTAAACTGTGATTGTGATATTGTTCTTATTATCATAAGTGTGACAAGCATCTGTTACAATAATGCAACTACTACAATACATTAAATTAGGCACTTCTAAATAGCCCAATGACAATTTCAAAATTCATTCTAGAATTGTTTAGAAATATTATTTGGTCAGTTAACATGTAAGGTTAGTATCTAATCATAAGTATAACATTAATTGGATTGTAAGTCACAATTTTAAGTGTATGCCACAATCATCAGTACAATTTTGATGGCTGATACACAATGCAAAATGATCTCACAGAGGACACAACACTGGTTAAATGCTTCATAGTTTTGACCTATACACAATACACTTATACATGCATGCTATGTTTTACTTTTCAATAAAAGATAAATGAAATTAATGGGTAAATACCTGTGAAACCTTTGGTTTATCAAGTAAAATCCCTGATGATCTATTGTAACTTGAAATCAACGTGGTTGTCTAATCTTCGTCAAAGCTCAAGATAGAATGGCATTACACAGGGAGCGGCAATATACAGCATGAGTTTCAGTGCATTTAGTACGTTGCTATGAGACGCATGACACATACTTCCGTCTTAATGAAGACGTTGAGTTCTACAGATCTGTGTCTCTTTGATGTTAATTGTTAAGCAACAACGATGATTGTGTTTTACACATTTTATGAATATATGTAGGTAACAATATTGGGGCTGGGGTTTGTTCATTTTGGGGCTCAAGCCCCCTGGCGCCGCCACTATTTCGGGCCTTATTCGTTTGTTTTTGAATTTTGCGTAAAGCTACACGAGGGCTATATGCGCTAGTTGTCCCTAATTTAGCAGTGTAAGACTAAAGGGAAGGCAGCTAGTCATCACCACCCACCGCCAACTCTTAGAGTACTCTTTTACCAACGAATAGTGGGATTGACCATCACATTATAACGCCTCTACGGCTAAAAAGGTGAGCAATATTTGGTGCGACGGGAATTCGAACCCGTGATCCTCAGATTAAGAGCCGAACGCTTTAACCACCTGGCCATGCCGGGCATTCGGGCCTTTTTACAAGAACATCTGACAAAGTTAGGCTTAACTAGTAAATTATTATTTATCTAAGTAAATATATCACATGTAGAGCTTCATGTACCATGCATATCTCGTATAGACAACGTATTTATTACTATTTAAGGAACTGAATATTATGCACTATGGATAACTGATACTGATTTAATTAAATATAATACTAATACTGTAAACTATACAAAGTCTGTAAATATATGTTGGTCGTTTACAACTTTACTAAAATGTTTTAAATCTAAAAGCCTGGCGGTAACACGTCAACATTTACTCAAGTCTAGTTTTTTGCCCCCCTCAACAGCAAGTCTACGGATTTACAATGCTAAATTCAAGGGCTCTATTTCCCTCGGTGGACTCAGTAAATAACTCGATGTGGCTTTGCTATAAGAAAACACACACACGCACACACGTCTTTTCTCTATTCAGTTATTGTCGTATTTACAAACTAATCCAGAGGTTTCTACAGCTTTCATTTAAAATAATTCATTTCTTTATATTATTATTTCTTTGAAACTGAAAATCTTTCCCTAGGTTTGGGTCAGTCATAGTTTGGAGGTTAAGGCGTTCTACTTGCAATTTGCCGTGAGGACGATATAATGTATCGGTCAATCCTTCTTCTCGTTGGTAAAATAGTTGCTCAAGAATTGGTGGTGTATGGTGTTGACTAATGGCTCTGTCTCTAGTCTATCACTTCTAAATTAGGAACAAATGCAGGTAGCCTTCAAGAAGCTTTATGCATAATGTGCTACGAAAAAATTACTCGGGTTTTTACAGGTCCTGCACGTCATGACCCATTTTTGTTATTACAAAATTTTATTTATAGTGTATCTCCAGTGGAGTCGGGCCCGACATGGCCAGGTGGTTAAGACACTCGACTCCTAACCCGAGTATCGCACGTTTGAATCCCCGTCACACCAAACATGGTCGCCCTTTCAGCCGTGGGGGCGTTATAACTGTGACGGTCAATCCCACTATTCGTTGGTATAAGAGTAGCCCAAGAATTGGCGGTGGGTGGCGAAAACTAGCTGCCTTTCCTCTAGTCTTACACTGCTAAATTAGGGACGGCTAGCGCAGATAGCCCTTGTGTAGCTTTGCGCGAATTTCAAAAAACAAACAAAAACAAAACAATGCGGTCATTTTCGTCAGCGAGAAAAGCTGTAGAACTGTATGATGACGTAATTCATCAGCCATAATACTTTCAGAGTATATATAATTAACTAGTCAGAAACTGGTCTTTTAAACGTTTTGACTTTATACGAATTGTGAAAGTAACATGGACATTTATAAAATGCTCCAATTCAGTGTTGTGTACGGTTTTAAAAGAATAAAAGTATATGTATGCTAAAAGAAAGTCGAACACTTGTCTGTCTTTATCTGCTCAATATTTAGATTTTGTGTGTTTTTTTACTGTCAAGCTATATCTTTTATTGAGCAACCTGAATGATTTTCAGTCCTTGTCAGTTGACTCTATAGCTTTTAATTTTACTTCAGAAAGAAGTAACTGAAAATGATTGTTGTACTTATTCTAGATGGCGCTTGATCAGAGTTTGATACGTGTTTTGTGTGTTGGACTTGATTTACTCTTTGTAATTATCTAAACAAAACAAAACAAAACAAAAAACAGTTTTACAAGATGTTTTTTTTCTTCCACTCTTTAGGAATTAATCAGGGTCCTATCACTGCAGGAGTTATTGGCGCTAGAAAACCGCATTACGACATGTGGGGAAATACAGTGAACGTTGCCAGTCGAATGGAAAGCACTGGAAAAGCAGGTTGTATACAGGTAATATTGGCACATAATTCAATACGCTTTACACTTCGAACTTACAACGAATTACATACATTCGTAAGCTATGATTGTCGATGTTCGAAACTTTCGTATTTAAACATTTCTGAAGTAAACGTCTTTTATTGTTTAACGTTTGCTTAAAGAAACCGCTAGATGGACACAGGCACGTGAACATAATTTAAATCAGAATATGATGACGACGAACCCATTTTGACTAGCCCTGGCAGACGAAAAACATAGTGATACCGAGCATGAAATGCAGAAACCAAGTAAGTCAAGTCTTGTTGGTGGCAAATTAAAATATAATTTAATTAATTCCCCATTGTTAGCATTATGTAGTATAGCATAAAAGGAATTAAGTACATCTGAAAAAACTAATGAAAATACAGTCAGAAAAAGACGAAAAGTAAAAAGAAAAATTATTAAATTAAGAAATTCAACGGAAAATTCCGACAACGAAGAAGAATCAGTTGTTGCTAATAATACCGAGGTAGAGGTAGCTCCCCCTGCAAATAAAGCTAATAATAAAATATCCAACAAAACTAAAGAAACAGAAATTGAAACAAACACCGCGGATGTTGGTAATACTACTGAAAACAGTCATAATATTAAGAAAAATACCACAGACAGCGAACCAGACACAGAAGACCAAGAAGGTTTTATCACTGTCACATCCAAAAGAAAAAAAAACATTACAGAAACAACAGAAAACAAGTAACAATATGACACAAAAAACAAAACCACCACAATTCGCAATCATAACAGAAGGTATTCCAGGCCAGTACAATCAACCCCTGCTTGCGACAGAGGTTAAACTCTGCAAACCGAACGTAATTATAGTTAATATTAAGCATCTGCCCAGAGGCGGTGCCCTTGTTCAAGGGCATGACGCAGCTGACCTTAACAGATTAGTGAAGGAGTGTCCAGCAGATGCCTTTAAACCCGGAAATATTAAAATCCACCTTCTAGGAAGTAAGCCGCAGCCTAAAGCCATTGTTGTAAGAGGGGTTCACCAGACCATTAACTTAGAATCAGTCACACAAGCTTTAGATGAACAAGGCATTCCACACAAAAAAATAGAACGTATAATCTCTAAGAAAACACAGGCACCCACGAATCTCATACGCATCGATATTGACGACAGTTACAACGTACAAAAATTAATAAATAATGGAATAAAGCTTTGGTATCAAAAATACCAAGTAGAGAAACTAAAAAACTCCGGCAATTGTAACACAATGCTACAATTACCAAAGATATGGGCATGTCTCAGCAGCCTGCTTAGCAACACCGAGCTGCTGATGTGGCGGGGAACACCATATCACCCAATGCAAAAAAGATAAGGAAACGCCTAAATGTTGTAACTGTGGTCAAACCCACACAGCAAATTATAAAGGATGTGATAAATACAAACAAATAAAACAATGTATTTATCAGATCAGAACACCAACAGAACAGAATCAACCTAATACAAACAGCTTACCTAAAACAGACATATCAACAGAATTCAATAAAACAACAAAAACCACGTACGCAGAAATGCTAAAAGGAAAAGAACCCCACAAACAGCAAGAACAGAACATTAATACCCAGGAAAAGAACACTTCAACACAAACACAAAAACAAGAAGAAAACAACACCACCATACATGAAACGAATATTAACACATCAGATAAAACAAGCCTGTTCACAACAATAATCAAAAACATAATTACAGAATTCGTAACAGAATACACTAAATCAGACAACTAACTGTTTTGAATTACTGATCAATATCTCCATAAAACACATCACACCTCACATACCCTACATAATATCAACACTTACTGGTTACATGTTCACAGTAGTATATATCAACATCACACCACACATACCCTACATAATATCAACACTTACTGGTTACATGCTCACAGTAGTATATATCAACATCACACCACACATACCCTACATAATAACAACACTTACTGGTTACATGTTCACAGTAGTATATATCAACATCACACCACACATACCCTACATAATATCAACACTTACTGGATACATGTTCACAGTAGTATATATCAACATCACACCACACATACCCTACATAATATCAACACTTACTGGTTACATGTTCACAGTAGTATATATCAACATCACACCACACATACCCTACATAATATCAACACTTACTGGTTACATGTTCACAGTAGTATATATCAACATCACACCACACATACCCTACATAATATCAACACTTACTGGTTACATGTTCACAGTAGTATATATCAACATCACACCACACATACCCTACATAATATCAACACTTACTGGTTACATGCTCACAGTAGTATATATCAACATCACACCACACATACCCTACATAATAACAACACTTACTGGTTACATGTTCACAGTAGTATATATCAACATCACACCACACATACCCTACATAATATCAACACTTACTGGATACATGTTCACAGTAGTATATATCAACATCACACCACACATACCCTACATAATATCAACACTTACTGGTTACATGTTCACAGTAGTATATATCAACATCACACCACACATACCCTACATAATATCAACACTTACTGGTTACATGTTCACAGTAGTATATATCAACATCACACCACACATACCCTACATAATATCAACACTTACTGGTTACATGTTCACAGTAGTATATATCAACATCACACCACACATACCCTACATAATATCAACACTTACTGGATACATGTTCACAGTAGTATATATCAACATCACACCACACATACCCTACATAATAACAACACTTACTGGTTACATGTTCACAGTAGTATATATCAACATCACACCACACATACCCTACATAATAACAACACTTACTGGATACATGCTCACAGCACAATGTTCACAGTAGTATATATCAACATCACACAATACATACCCTACATAATAACAACACTTACTGGATACATGCTAACAGTACAATGTTCACAGTAGTATATATCAACATCACACCACACATACCCTACATAATATCAACACTTACTGGATACATGCTCACAGCACAATGTTCACAGTAGTATATATCAACATCACACAATACATACCCTACATAATAACAACACTTACTGGTTACATGCTCACAGCACAATGTTCACAGTAGTATATATCAACATCACACCACGTTATGCCCTACATAATAACAACACTTACTGGTTACATGCTCACAGCACAATGTTCACAGTAGTATATATCAACATCACACCACGTTATGCCCTACATAATAACAACACTTACTGGTTACATGCTCACAGCACAATGTTCACAGTAGTATATATCAACATCACACCACACATACCCTACATAATATCAACACTTACTGGATACATGCTCACAGCACAATGTTCACGGTAGTATATATCAACATCACACCACACATACCCTACATAATATCAACACTTACTGGATACATGCTCACAGCACAATGTTCACAGTAGTATATATCAACATCACACCACACATACCCTACATAATATCAACACTTACTGGATACATGCTCACAGCACAATGTTCACAGTAGTATATATCAACATCACACCACACATACCCTACATAATATCAACACTTACTGGTTACATGCTCACAGCATAATGTTCACAGTAGTATATATCAACATCACACCACACATACCCTACATAATATCAACACTTACTGGTTACATGCTCACAGCACAATGTTCACAGTAGTATATATCAACATCACACCACACATACCCTACATAATATCAACACTTACTGGTTACATGCTAACAGTATAATGTTCACAGTAGTATATATCAACATCACACCACACATACCCTACATAATATCAACACTTACTGGTTACATGCTCACAGCACAATGTTCACAGTAGTATATATCAACATCACACCACACATACCCTACATAATATCAACACTTACTGGTTACATGCTCACAGCACAATGTTCACAGTAGTATATATCAACATCACACCACACATACCCTACATAATATCAACACTTACTGGTTACATGCTCACAGCACAATGTTCACAGTAGTATATATCAACATCACACCACACATACCCTACATAATATCAACACTTACTCGTTACATGCTCACAGCACAATGTTCACAGTAGTATATATCAACATCACACCACACATACCCTACATAATATCAACACTTACTGGTTACATGCTCACAGCACAATGTTCACAGTAGTATATATCAACATCACACCACACATACCCTACATAATATCAACACTTACTGGTTACATGCTCACAGCACAATGTTCACAGTAGTATATATCAACATCACACCACACATACCCTACATAATATCAACACTTACTGGTTACATGCTCACAGCATAATGTTCACAGTAGTATATATCAACATCACACCACACATACCCTACATAATAACAACACTTACTGGTTACATGCTAACAGTATAATGTTCACAGTAGTATATATCAACATCACACCACACATACCCTACATAATATCAACACTTACTGGTTACATGCTCACAACACAATGTTCACAGTAGTATATATCAACATCACACTACACATACCCTACATAATATCAACACTTACTGGTTACATGCTCACAACACAATGTTCACAGTAGTATATATCAACATCACACCACACATACCCTACATAATATCAACACTTACTGGTTACATGCTCACAACACAATGTTCACAGTAGTATATATCAACATCACACCACACATACCCTACATAATAACAACACTTACTGGTTACATGCTAACAGTATAATGTTCACAGTAGTATATATCAACATCACACCACACATACCCAACATAATATCAACACTTACTGGTTACATGCTCACAGTATAATGTTCACAGTAGTATATATCAACATCACACAATACATACCCTACATAATAACAACACTTACTGGTTACATGCTAACAGTATAATGTTCACAGTAGTATATATCAACATCACACCACACATACCCTACATAATAACAACACTTACTGGTTACATGCTCACAGTATAATGTTCACAGTAGTATATATCAACATCACACAATACATACCCTACATAATAACAACACTTACTGGTTACATGCTAACAGTATAATGTTCACAGTAGTATATATCAACATCACACCACACATACCCAACATAATATCAACACTTACTGGTTACATGCTCACAGTATAATGTTCACAGTAGTATATATCAACATCACACAATACATACCCTACATAATAACAACACTTACTGGTTACATGCTAACAGTATAATGTTCACAGTAGTATATATCAACATCACACCACACATACCTTACATAATATCAACACTTACTGGTTACATGCTCACAGCATAATGTTCACAGTAGTATATATCAACATCACACCACACATACCCTGCATAATATCAACACTTAATGGTTACATGCTCACAGCACAATTTTCACAGTAGTATATATCAACATCACACCACACATACCCAACATAATATCAACACTTACTGGTTACATGCTCACAGTATAATGTTCACAGTAGTATATATCAACATCACACAATACATACCCTACATAATATCAACACTAACTGGTTACATGTTCACAGCACAATGTTCACAGTAGTATATATCAACATCACACCACACATACCCTACATAATATCAACACTTACTGGTTACATGCTCACAACACAATGTTCACAGTAGTAAATATCAACATCACACCACACATACCCTACATAATATCAACACTTACTGGTTACATGCTAACAGTATAATGTTCACAGTAGTATATATCAACCCTTACTGGTTACATGCTCACAGTATAATGTTCACAGTAGTATATATCAACATCACACCACACATACCCTACATAATAACAACACTTACTGGTTACATGCTCACAACACAATGTTCACAGTAGTATATATCAACATCACACAATACATACCCTACATAATATCAACACTTACTGGTTACATGCTCACAGTATAATGTTCACAGTAGTATATATCAACATCACACCACACATACCCTACATAATAACAACACTTACTGGTTACATGCTCACAACACAATGTTCACAGTAGTATATATCAACATCACACCACACATACCCTACATAATATCAACACTTACTGGTTACATGCTCACAACACAATGTTCACAGTAGTATATATCAACATCACACAATACATACCCTACATAATATCAACACTTACTGGTTACATGCTCACAGTATAATGTTCACAGTAGTATATATCAACATCACACCACACATACCCTACATAATATCAACACTTACTGGTTACATGCTCACAACACAATGTTCACAGTAGTATATATCAACATCACACTACACATACCCTACATAATATAACAACACTTACTGGTTACATGCTCACAGCACCATCATGTTCACAGTAGTATGTATCAACATCACACCACACATACTCTACATAATATAAACACTGACTGGATACATGTTCACAGCACAATGTTCACAGTAGTATATATCAACATCACACCACACATTACCCTACATAATATCAACACTTACTGGTTACATGCTAACAGCACAATGTTTACAGTAGTATATATCAACATCACACCATACATACCCTACATAATATCAACACTTACTGGTTACATGCTAACAGTATAATGTTCACAGTAGTATATATCAACGTCACACCACACATACCTACATAATATCAACACTTACTGGATACATGCTCACAGTACAATGTTCACAGTAGTATATATCAACATCACACGATACATACCCTACATAATATCAATACTTACTGGATACATTCTCACAGCACAATGTTCACAGTAGTATATATCAACATCACACCACACACATACTCTACATAATATAAACACTAACTGAATACATGTTCACAGCACAATGTTCACAGTAGTATGTATCAACTTCACACCACACATACCCTATATAATATCAACACTTACTGGTTACGTGTTCACAGCACAATGTTCACAGTAGTATATATCAACATCACACCACACATACTCTACATAATATAAACACTAACTGGATACATGTTCACAGCACAATGTTCACAGTAGTATATATCAACTTCACACCACACATACCGTACATAATATCAACACTTACTGGTTACATGTTCACAGTAGTATGTATCAACATCACACCATACATACCCTACATAATATCAACACTAACTGGTACATGCTCACAGCACAATGTTCACAGTGGTGTATATCAACATCCAAGGTGCAATAGCTTCCAAGAAACATGAGATCGAATACCTAATACAAGAAACTAACCCCCATATTATAATAGTAAGCGAAACTCTAATATACAATAACAATAGATTTAAAATACCAAATTATTCAACCATAAGAAAAGACAGAACAAAGAAGAATGATGAAAACAGAGGCATTATGCTGCTCTACAAAGTGGAGCTATCAGTTATAGAAATTAAATTTAGCAGTAGCAATGAACATGTTACTGTGGACATTCTGCAAAGAAATAAAACTAAAGTAATTAGTTTAGCAGGAATTTACTGCTCACCTAACAAACAAATAGATATAACATTACTTAGCAACATTTTTTCCCACAACCACAACTCCATAGTTATGGGGGACTTAAATAGCAAAAATGTTACCTTTGGATGCCGAAGCTCAAATTCCAATGGTAGAACTCTATTACAATTCATAGATGATAATAATATAGCTTTATTAAATGATACCACCCCTACACATACAGCGTATGCCACTAACTCCTGTGACATACTAGATCTGTGTATGTGTACATATAACCTAAGCCAGAAATTAATAAAATTTCAAGTGGGAAAGGATATTGACAGCGATCACCTCCCAATATATTTGTCTTCGATCTCGCCCCCCATAAAAATATAACATATAGGAAAGAAAAATTTAATTACAGAAAAGCAGATTGGCAATATTATAAACAGGAATTAGACAACCTGTTACCTAATAAAGTTATAAAGAAGTTAAAACACGTGTCGAAATGAATAACTGCTGTCAAACAATTACGGAATGCCTTCAGAAAGCAGCCAAGTTAACAATACCAAAACGACAAACAACACGTGGAAACCCACCACAGAAATAATCAATCTAATCAAAAAACGAAGACAATTAAGAAAACAGTACATTTTAACAAGAAACAGAGAAACCAAAACACAAATAAACAACATTAGAAATCACATCAGAACACAAATAAAACAACAAAAACAAAATAAGTGGGACAATTACTGCAATAAACTAAATGATAAAACTGTCCCCAAAAAATTCTGGTCACATCTTAAAAGACTCACAAATGAAAACACAAACATAAAGAAATATCCTCCACTTGAACATAATAACACTACAGCACACACAAATAAAGAAATAGCCGAAGCTTTCAAAGATCAACTTCAAAATACATTTAAAACTCACACTGATCCAGATATGGATACATATTTCTACAATAAAGTCACTAATCACATAGTAAACAATAAACATCAATTTGAACCAATTTTTCCAGTAAACATAACTGATACAAATACAAGATCCGATACAGATTATGCAAGCACATTACTAACAAATGAAATATCCTTCAAGAATTACTAGAAGCAATAGAAAACACAAAAAACAAAGCTCCAGGTGAAGACGAAATACAAGCTATCCTCCTAAAAAAGGGCACCTGAAATTGTTTGACCACCTAAATTCACTTTTAACTTATCACTATCCTCAGAATACATCCCAGTTTCTTGGAAGCTTGCAAATATATTAATGTTCCATAAGGAAGGAAAGCCAGCGAATAAACCTAACAGCTACCGACCAATCAGCCTGTCCAGCTGTGTAGGCAAAATTTTGAAAGAATAATCAGTAATAGACTCTCCACATTCTTGGAGATAACATCAAAATTGCAAAAGAACAAAATGGATTCAGGAAATTTAGACAAACGACAGACCACCTAATCAGATTAACCGAAACCATAATAGATAGCTTCAACAAAAAAGGAAAGCTTGCTTCCTTGATATCGAGAAAGCATTCGACACTGTTTGGCACGATGGTCTAAGGTTCCGTATGAATGAAATGGAACTACCGCGAGGAATTATTCGCTGGTTATCTAACTTTTGTAAAACAGAAAATGTAGAGTAAATGTTGAAGGAACATTTTCTGAATACTTTACTCCACAAGCTGGTGTCCCTCAGGGAGGGTGGATAGCCCCATACTCTTCATCATGTATGTAAACAATATGCCACTGAGGGATCCGAATCATGGATTCTCTTCATAGTTCGCAGATGATGTGGCAGTCTGGAAAAGTGCCGCAACACCCACGATAGCAGCTACTAACATAGAACCACAACTAAACAGAATAGGCGAATACTGTCAAAATACAGAATAAAAAATAAATACAGCAAAAAACACAACTCGTAGTCTTTACGAAATCCACAAACACAAAAAAACAACAGCCAGAACTATATATGAATGGCACTCTACTTCAGACTGCCCCATCGGCAAAATTTTAGGTCTGACCTATGATTCAAAACTAACTTGGATCAATCATGTGAACGAAATTAAAAAATAAAGTCTGGCGAAGAACTAACTGTGCTAGAGTCTAACTGGTAAAAACAGTGGAGCATCTACAGATAACATTCTAAAAAATCTATAAAACATATATTAGACCTGTAATAGATTATGCAGCTCCAGCATGGATAACTGTAAGCAATAAAATAATTAAAACCAAACTACAAACAATCCAAAACACACTCCTCACAACTGCATACAGAGTTCCAAGAACTATATCATCTCAGTTCATTCACAAATACTCGAACATACCAACCATATCAGATAGACTCCTACATATTACAATAATGTACTTTAATAAGAATTGGATGAAAAACGAATTACAATGCGAACTAGACAGGTACCTCATACATGATGAAGCTAGTCCTAAATATCTCTCCCCAGTTAACTTATATTTCAAATATAAAAAAAATAAAAAAATATGTAAACTTTAAATAATAATAAAATAATGAACTTTAAATAAAAATTTAAAAAAATATTTATAATTTATTTATTTATGTATTTAAAAAAATGCCACCAGCAAACTTGATATTCTGCTAATAAAATAATAACTGTATATGATCCAAGATACATGGACATTGTCCTGAAAAGGACCAAATAAAATTCAGTTCACAGTCATAAATATCAATCAGCCAAGAATATAAGTACGGAGAGGAGGAAGAGGTCATAGAGAACCTGACCCTCCATGGTATGAACTTTTATTACCCAAACACCGACGACATTCATTCGAACCCATTTTGAAAAAACAACAACAAAAGTTTGCAGACGAATTGGTAATATTTTCATTACCCGGTCAATAGGTACATGAAAAAGCTATTGATTGACGAGTGACGTATCAGTATACATCACTAAAAATTAGTTTACTGTTGTCTCTTCCCAGGTGGTTCAAGCGACCGCTCAGATTTTACACGAATTTGGTTATGTTTTCGAACAGCGAGGACTAGTAACTGTAAAGGGAAAAGGAAAGCTGATGACTTATTACTTAATGGGCAAGAAAACCGAAAAGAAGTCTCCACAGGAAGATAAAAGTTCTTTACGAGGAACACGCGATGTAGCAAATGTACAGCAATCAGACTAGATATATCTGTTGAATGATAAAGACTGGTAAGATATGTTGACATTTCTACATAGTTTAATAAGTTCCAGGTAAATTCCTGAAAAGAGGTATTCTGAGCATGGGAAAATGTACATTAACCACTAGTCATCCTTGGGTGAGACCATCGATTCTGGATAAGTCTTCACTTACGCGTGTATATTACGCTTACTTCTGTAAAATGTATTGAAATTTAGTGTGGCTTAGCTAGAAAAATGTTCACTATCGGACAGAGGAAGTGTTCTGACTAAAATTAACATATTGGTGAATGTCTTGTTGAGTTAACTGCTAAGAACCTAGTAAAATTGCCTTGTGAAAGCCTGGTAAACTTACCAGGTGATAAGCTATTAAAGTTACCCCTTAAAAACATGGTAAAATTAGCTGATGAAAGCTTAATAATGTTACCAGGTGATTTAAGATTGCATTCTCAAAGGTACAAAATATAAAAGGAAAACTGTCTTGCCACAAATAATTGTTAATCGAAGAAAATATTGATTTGTTTTTGTCATTAGTTTTAAAAAATATATATATTGTTATTAGTTTTAATATGTTACTTAAGATAAATAAAATAATCATTAGATATTAGGTTTAATTATTTCGTAGAACGAATAGAATTTCTTACAGGCGACCCCTACTTTTTTTCATGTGAACTAAATTTCCATCTACGTTCTGAAGGGTTTTAAAAAAACCAAGTCTGAAACCACCCGTCAAATACACCAGTTCCATTATATTTACACTGGTACTGAGAAATTATCACTTTTTCATTTCAATATCTGAAATTATTCTAATTATTATTACTGAATTAATTAACTCATTTTTAGAAGAAATACATGGAAAAAAAAATGTATGATAATAGTAAATTAGGTGTCCGTTAACTCATCAAATAATACTAGACGTCCTACCAGAAAGAGCAGTAATCTGAAATCGTTTTATATATAAATAAAAGATAGTAATTTGCTTTGCTACTTCTTCTATTAAGCATCGTAAATACGAAACAGTTTGTCTGTGCATGCACATCTTGAATCACCTTGTATTATTGACCACAACTTTTATGTTGTTGTTATTGTTTGTTTTTTCACTAGAATTGGGTGTTCTGCTGCTCATGTGAAAGTATTGCCACGTTGTTAACGAACAACAATTATGAAACAGGTTTGATATGCATTCTGTACGTTGTATTTCGAACTGTTGAACATGCCTTTGTGTTCCTATTGCTTCTAGGCTTCACCAGGACTACAAATCTCAGAGTAGTTTAACTAACAAGTGATCATAGTTCTTAACTTACGAAATCATTTAACCTTGGAAAAAAAAACAACTGCAAAAATACCCCTTGAAAGTTCACAAACGTAATGTATTTATTTTGACCTCTTCTGTTTTCAGTAGCAGTTCAACATTGGGAAGAAGGGGATATTTTTGTCTTTATTTTCTGTAAGCCGTAAATGCGAGGAAAGATAAAGCAATGAGACTGAGTGCTTCTTTGAAAGTGAACATTCAAACAGTGCTCGTTTTCATAGACTATTCAAGTAAAAATGCAGGAACCACAAACGGCCACAACTAGTTAAGATGGCGCCAAAATTGTGTCATCGGTTCTACTTGTTGTTTTATCGCTTCATTACTTCAATCACACACATACACACACACACACACACACACACTTGTATGCTTATATATTTATGTAACTGAAGTTATAGCTTCAAACCAGGTTTGATTTGACCTTTGAAGAATACTAGTTGTTATGGTTACGGTGTTGGTATCAAGTCTAGAAATTTGATTTTAACTCATCTTAGCAAGTGAAATGTAATCCAAGTCTCGAGTAATCGCTCAAAACTAGCTTAAGCTACCAGAAAATTTCAAATAAAATGATCCATGGAAAATTACTTTTTCAGATATAGTTACTTGTGTTGTGTATATATATGTTTCGTTTGTTTGTTTTTGTTGTTTGTTTATTATTTTTTGATGGGAAGAAGAAGAGAGAAAATACGTAAGGGTTCTTTAAAACTCAAAGCTTCTTAGGGTTAGATCTCATGAAAACCTCTTTGTGAAGAAGAAAGTGACATTTGATCGATTCGATATCTGACTTTGTCTTTAATTGAATATATAAATATATATGTTGTGTAATTACAGGATGCTGCCCCACTCCACGTTAAATTCTTTAGTACATTTCTTCCTGCACGTTTTGTTTCGTAAGTTTAATTTAATGAAAAATGAGTAGGTTATATAGCGAAGCTTTTGACACCGTTGCCTGAGTGTCATATAAATGTATATAATGATATATATATATATATATATATATATTGATCTCTCTCAAACTGATCTCATAACTTACAGAAATTAATAATTTAAAACATTATCATTATTTTCCCCATTGAAATTATGATTTCATTTTCTTTTTATTGGTCACTTAATAGGTCTATTTGAATTTTCGTCTATAAAAGTGAGATAAAACATGCACCACTTTTGTTATATTGCAATTTACTTAGACTTATATTTACTTATAACGTTCCTTTTAAATTCAGGGTCATAAGTCAGTTTCAATTCTCCCAAATATTTCCAAAAAGATATTAACGTCTCGTGCTAATCTCACGAAGTATAACGTCTCCTGAGAGTTTCTTGTGTGTGTGTGTGTGAACATGTGTGGAAATAATTTTATAGTGTAAATTATAACTTGTTTTCGCTATGGTGTAAAATAAGGTACACACTATATTCAAAATTTACTCACTAACTGACTTACTGCCTTATTCTTAGAAGTGCTTTCATATGTCTTGTCTGATTTATTATTGGTTCAAAAATTTGTTAAATTGGAAGAAGTGCTTTGTTAGATTGATATTTAAATAATTTCAAATTGCTTGTTGAAAGTTTAGTCTCGTGTATTGAAGAAGTCTTGAATCCTACATGGCTATCTTTTCTTTAATTTTGTTTGTTTTGTTTTTTTCTGATTTAGTTTTCTGACATGCACTATGTTCAATGATGAAAGACGTGGACTCGTGCAGTCCACGTGCAGTCCTCTGTGTGAAATAAAACAAATATATATCAAAGATCTCGCACCGCCGAATCGTACAATGTAATAATTTGAGTGAGCAATTTACATCTATATATTTAACAAAATTTAAATATGAGTTATAATATTAATACACTCGTTAATCTCAAGTTTTAACATTTTAAGTTCTAAAAATATTTTAACTTGGCCAACCCAAATATCCCTTTTATATTTTTAGGGTAATAAATTTTTAATGATGTTAGGATATATAAAAGCGACTTTGAAATTATTCACACGCCCTTAAGGTTCAAATTAAAAGAGATTTTTGAACGTTTACAGTATTCAATAGGCTTAAAGACAAGGAAGATATCCTTCAGGAACAGTAACCAGTAAACAGCGCCACCTATACGTATAAATAAAAATAAAACACTCAGTTTATTTCTTTGTTTAAGAAGAGAGCCACATTTAGTTATCTGCTGTGTCCACAGCGGAGAATCGGACTTCAGCTTTTGGAGTTGCAAACCCGTAAACGTGCTGCTGTCCCATCGATGAGCAATAGTTTGTGTTAACTGAAATTCTAATATTGTGTTTTTAGAGAGAGAAGGCTGACAAATAACAGTTTCAAAGTTGTTCATAAATATCCCAAAAAGGTTCACTTCAGGATAAAGAATCCCGCCAAATCTACGTTGGTGGTTTATTCATATAAAAACTATATTTCGTAAAGTGATTATTTGAATAGAGCTTCCAACAGGAGTATACTGTAGAAAATGAAAAATGTAATAGCATTACGTAGAACACTTGTGATGGGCTTGTGTAAACGCTTTCTTACATTCCAGAAAAGATGAAGTTAAAAGAAAATCTGTCTTACACTACTCTTTCGCCCTAAAACATTGTTGTCTTCAGTCTTCTGCTGCTCTTTTTATCGCATATATTGTGACGTCAGTGGTTTCTTACATACCTAGAAAATGGTCTTAAAATGTCCACATAATCATACTAGTAATAATCATAAGTCCGTGTCAATTGTTTTTCAAGATTTCTTGAAAATAACGGTATACAAGCGATGTTTAATACTTAGATATATTGTGTGATAATGGCTATCGTATTATTTATCACTGACAGATATGTTTTCAAGGTCAAAGATGATATATTGAAAATCAGACTTAAACGTTTTGGTCATTTGTTTTTTGTTTTTTTCAAATAATTATCCAGGTTTGTTACTAAATATTCTAAAATTTAAAAAGTCTAAATTTTCGTTATCATTAATGGCGCATCGTCGTCTTGTTTTAATGACGTATTGGGTCACGTGGTTATTTTTGTTTTCTGGAATGTTTACACTGATCATTTAACAACAATCGTATAACTTGTTGACATAATCGTTGTTTTGTTTCTTTCGTGTACACTGTTCTTTATTCAAGGAAAAGAAAGAAAAAATAAAAGTAAACTTAAACAAACATTTTTCATTTTTTCGCTAAACTAATGAAACTGCATTAGTTTTTAGTAAGTCTTGCAACGTTTTTCCTTCTAGCCCTGAAAATGAAATATAGAACAATGTAATCTCTGTATATCAGGCTAATAAATATCTTTGCAAGGAAAACGTGTTTTTTTTTCAACCGTCTTATTAACTAGTTTTATGTTTTTAGAAGGTAACTTTTTGCTGGTTGTTTCAGGTCTTTAGCATGTTTATATCTTGAAAATAAAGTGTACACAGGAAATATTTTCCGCTGTTTCGTATTTATTTTGATGTGTGATGAATATACACTTTGATAACAAACAGGCCCTGCATGGCCAGGTGGGTTAAGGCGTTCGACTCGTAATCTGAGGGTCGCGGGTTCGAAACCAGGTCGCACCAAATTTGCTCGCCCTTTCAGTCGTGGGGGCGTTATAATGTTACGGTTAATCCCACTATTCGTTGGTAAAAGAGTACTCCAAGAGTTGGTGGTGAGTGATGATGACTAGCTGCCTTCCCTCTAGTCTTACACTGCTAAATTAGGGATGGCTCGTGCAAATAAGCCTCATGTAGCTTTGCGCGAAATTCAAAAACAAACAACTGATGAGAAACAAATTTATCAGCCATAAACACTGGTTAGCTTTTCTGCAGTTCACTTGTTCTTCACTCATGTGTATCAAGTTTACTCTAACTGTGTACAGGTATTCGTTTTATCTATTTTTGCCTCTGTAACGTTTCGTTGTTTACATTAGTAAGCTTTTTACTTTCTGCACAGAATTATTTTATTTACACTAATGTAATTGTCAAATGAATCTTCGTAAATTCAAGGAGAAACATTTAAAAAGGATTCTATTTGTTATGTAATATAAAAAAAAACAATATCTGTGTGATGAATAATGTATTGTGTGACATTTCTGGGTGTTTATAATTACCTTTTTTGTTTATTTTAATAAAGCGATTTTCTTTAATAAATACAGATACGTAAACTTATTCCTCAATCTATTTACATTTAGAAGGCTAGTTGCATTTTCATCACTATTTCAATGTTACAGTATTTTATTCTTCACAGTCCTAATAATATATTCAGAACACATTTCGCTCTGCAAATTTCTATTTCTATTGCTACGCTTGTATTTCTTATGTGAGACTGGCGAATGGAGGTTAAGACTGATAGACGGTGTATTCCCACCGCAATGTGGGTCCTACTTCTTCAGTCACCTCCAAAACTTAGGGTTCATTACATAACCCACATTATAGTTTGTACCCTGTGATCCTTTTAATTGGTGCAGCGTTTTTTTTTTGTTCAATTTATTTTTGTTTCGGCTTGTTCTTTTAAGTCACAACAAACTAATATATATAAAACGTCTGCAGCTATAAGAACTCAATGTTTCTGGGCTTAAACTAATGCTTCACGACAGTAATTGTGAGATTAATCGTATTGTAAAACGAAACACTTTATTAGAAGCTAACTAATAAATTTATGAAAATAAAAATAAATTGTGTGTCCATAAATTCTTTGCCTTTTTATTTTTATAAGTACAAGTAGTTCTGCAGCTGTTCTTAGTAGGTTTAAGATAGAAACCACAATCATTTAATCGAGCGCTAATGTACATCGGTCACTACAATATATAATTTTACTGCTACAGTTTAATAAATACCAGATAAACACACTTACAATATTATAATTAACAACTTCGAACCATTAACTTTATTCATAACCATCTTTGTTTACTATGTTAGGCCTACTCACATTAACACATTCGGGATAGCCTATTTCTTCGAATACCTATGTTGTCCTTTCTTTTGTGCATTTATTGTATAATCTGTTTGTTCTCCGTAGGATATGGCGCATGAAAAATAGAGAATCATTCAAAGTTTCGGTTATGAACGTTGTAAAGAAATAAATACTATGCAATCAGCCTTTCAAATTAAACAGTTTTCTTTATTTAATAACACGCAGTAATATAAACGGACAAACAAACTAAGTCATACATGAATTCTAAGAAACTTACCACAAAACAATGTGTGTGTATTTTTTTAAAGCTAAGCCACATCAGGCTCTCTACTGTGTCCACTGAGGGAAATCGAGTAAGATAACACCAGTAATATTACAAAAGCCAAGAATAACAATCAAACTGGATATACAACGTACGTTTTCGTACAGTTTGATTTGAATTTCGCGCAAAGCTGTACGAGAGCTATCTGTGCTAGCCATCCATAATTTAGCAGTGTAAGACTCGAGGGAAGGCAACTAGTCATCACCACCCACCACCAACGCTTGGACTACTTTTACCAACGAATAGTGGTATTGACTGTCACATTATAACTCCCTCACGGCTGAAAGAGCGAGCATGTTTGCTGTGAGGGGGATTGGAACCCAGGACCCGCAGATTACGAATTAAGCGCCCTAACCACCTCGCTATGCCAGGCGATTGGTTACGTAACGAAACTTATCATGGCTGTCACATTTAAAATAATTAACTGTTAACACTTTTGTTCTGAAAACTAAATAATCATGAAATGATAAGTGACGAAATAAATAAAACAATAACAATTGTACTAAACAATCAACAATCCGCTTTAATTGTATTATTAAAAGGCAAGCAGTAACTCCATCTAAACCAGTTTGATTTCTAATTAATACAGGTTAATTAATTGGGCATTAGTGAGTAAAAAAAACAAAAAAAACTCATTTTAAAGCATATATCTGTTTGCACCTAATTTTCAACTAACTTAGAGCATTCTTTTAGTAAAGGCCCAGCATGACCATGTGGCGGCAAGTGCTCGAATCGTAATCTAATCTGAGGGTCGCGTGGGTCTGAATCTCAAGGTCGCACCAAATATATTCGTCCTTAGCCGTGGGGCGTTATAACAAAACGTACAATCTCACTCATATTCGTTGGTAATAGAGTAGCTGGAATTTGGCGGTGGTGGTGATGATCAGCTACCTTC